>NW_027137924.1:308939-583497 GCF_003813185.1 Lentinus tigrinus ALCF2SS1-7
AACCGCCGATGCAGCAGATCCACATAATCAGCCTCGGTATCGTCTATCACGTAGGCCATGAACGAGTTGCCAGTGGTGTCGGTCGGATAGATGAGGAAGCCGTGGCCATCGAGGAAGCGGTGCACGTCGCTGCGCAGGCATACTACGTTCCCTATGTCGTCAACACCAGCGAGGCTGTTATAGGTAAAGTATGACAAGTCGTTAGCCTCGAACCAGTCGACGTGGTCCTTCGGGCAAATATGGGCGGTATCACACGATTTTCCTACATAAGACGTGTGAGTTTCAACATGCTCATCAAATGCATATCCAAGAGACCTACTTGACTTGAATCCAGTGACGATGCAACATGAATCGTCGAAGTTCCTCACGGCCTCAGACATTGCGGCCGCGGAGAAGCCGCGGTACCGAGTGGGAAAGGCCCGCTCGGTAATCCAACTAGCATGCAACTCCTCTCGGGGAAATCTCCATTTTTCAAATTCATCGACCACTGGATAATCGTCGTTTGGAGGTTTGCCTGTGAGGAAGAAGTAGTACTCTCCGACCGGCAAGAGAGCTTCTCCCGGCTCCGTTGAGAGGGGGACTAGACCTTGGATGTCTGTTGCGAGATAGCCGTCTTGATTGTTCACCAGGATACGACACGCGTCCGTCACAAGACAGAGATGCACGCCGTGACGCGGACCTTGCGGTGTTTCCTCGGAGTCAAATGCGGGCAACTCCAGCAGCAGCCTTGGCCGGGAGTGGGAGCCAGATCTATGTGGGTGGAGAATCTCTATTTCTCCATAGAGAGTCAATGAATTCGAGACAGTGTGTTTGAAAGCGGGTCGATTAGTGATCCGCATCTTCAGGACGAGGCAGTGGCACTTGGAATTGCAGGGCGCAGCAGGGGAGGAGGAGACCAGGGGCAAGATGATGTAATTGCGAGCGTACGGACTCCGGGCCGGTCCCGGGGCGTCTAGCCTGCCTTTGCGGGTGAGTCGGACACTCTCGTTCGCGCACCTCCTCAGAACTCTCTATCTCGAGCCTGCTATCTTGTACGCGTTATGCTCTAACAAGCAAGACACTCGACTATATGCGGCATGCTCGCATTCTACTGTATTGTAGGCTGCCACCCTCACGAAGAACTAGTACTGGATAGGTCGCAAGGGCGACCGTACTGCAGCGATTCATCCAGCCAGCATGCTGGCCGCGATAGGTTGTACGGTTCAGCTGAGTGATTGATTTTAAAATGATTCTGTATGCTATAGACACATTGCGACACGATGCTTGGCCATGTCGTGAGCTGCTCTGATCAAGGTAGGTATTGGCTGGTGCTCCTCACGGCAAGGTCAGCATCCGCCGGTCGCAAACCCAATCAGACCAGTCTTCAACGGATACATAAGTGTCCTCGAGGGGCCTTTGCAAGTCCTTCCTACCTCTTCTCCTTACCACGCCATACTGCTGCGCAGTTCGCCCCCTGGTTCCTCACATTCTATTCTACCTCTGCTCTTTCACGCTCTCCTCACTTTATCTTTCATCATGGATTCTATCTTGGGCACTCTTGTCTACTTCGACGACGAGACTGAAGAATACGTCTGCAATACCAACTACCGCCCCGTCGCCTACAACCCCTATCCCTTCGTCGCCTCCCGCTTTTCGAGTCCCTCCGAGAAGCTCAAGACCGCCTCCTTCCTCGACCTCGAAATCAACCTGCGCAAAGGGCCGCAGGACTCCGAGGTCCCCTCCCAGGGGAAAGACGGCGGACTGAAGGCTGAAGGTATCTTCCCAATGCTCTCAGTGGCGTATACAGTGAGTCTTCCTCTCGTTAATCATCGCGCGTTCAAGATGCTCATGGTATCTCCTTCATACTATGTAGCCCGCGAGCTGGCTCTCTGAGCAAGACTGGTTCGACGGTGCAGATGCGCCAACTGACGTTGTGAACGTATCTGACATTTACAGGGACGAGCGCAAGATCGAGGGGGGTAGCAGTGCACCGGCCACCCTCGCCGAGGGGAGCCGCAGCGTCCGTCCGGGGACCGAGTCCGCGCCCCTCGAGGAGCGGTATGAGGAGCAGGAGAAGCTCGAGGGTTGCCGCAGTGCGTCGACGGGCGTTGAGTCGGCCGCCCTTGCCGAGGGGAGCTGCAGCGGGCCTTCGGGCGCCCAGTCGGCTTACCTCGAGGAGCGGTTGAAGGTGGCACAGAGGCTGGAGATGGTGGGGGAAAGTTGGAATATGTGGGCCATGAGCTCTCTGAAGGTGAGAACCCTCCCACTCAGTTTTGCTGTATCTCGCTAACCTGACCGCCTCGTCTCTTCCAGGATGTGGATATGACGGATGCGCTGGCGAGGATAAATACATCGCGAACGAGAAGCCCTACCTCGGTACGTCCCTCCTATCGCGATTCGCTTGCACCAGGGCTGACATCGTCCTTGCACATGCAGGTGGGGCGTCGTTCGTTTCTCAAAAGGTCGCGGACGGACGAGACGCAGCCTGACCCCAGCGTGAGGCGGGTGCGGTGGTGCCCTAGCATTGACGCACTCCCCACTCCAACGCACACGCGCGGGGGCCAGTTGCAGCGGCTGTGTTCTCCCCGTCCACCACAGAGGTGGGACCAACTGGTGCACGGCGTCGCGAAGCTCAAGGTCGCGTTCTCCGACGTTGTCGTCAAGAGCCAGTCTTCACACGCGATGTAGGCGGCCTGGTATGGTGAGTATCGGCAACTCTTCGTCTGCGATCGTACTCACCCCTCACCGCAGGGATGCGTTTTGTTTATGTTTCTGTTTGATTTGCTCGTGTGTTTGTACGGCTCTTGGACTTGGACTCAGGACATGGACCTTGTATATGCATCGCGCTTCGGATGTTTTGTGCATGATCATGTGGCTGGTCCTTTGTAGAGCAGGGCGCCGTGCGGACGTCGGGATAAGGTGGGCGAGTGCGGCTCCTCGTCGCCCGACTCTTGGTGGAAGTTGGTGACCCTGCCTTTTCTTTCCTCTCTCTGTGAGTATCTCCCACACTGTGTCGTCATGATGCTTTGCTGACTGTGATTGTCCGTCCAGGCTTGTATCCGCCTCCCGGTGCTATTGTATACCCAGGCCTATGGCCTATGACTCGGGTCGTGGTCGCCGTGTGCTACTTGGACTGCATCCGTCTCATCTCGGCTGGACCGTTGGTCGTCGTCTCAGGCTCTCTGCTCTACTCTGGCTACGGTGCTGGCTCAGATATGCGACCCGGCTTCTTGTTCGCTTCCCAGCTTTCAACTGACAGCAGCTGACGTTGCCCATGCCAGCCTCGACGTCGACGCCAAAGCTCGCCCGTGCGCATATATATACGTACATCCTCTTCGCTGTCTTCCTCCGCACCACATCCTCTCCTAGCCAGCCGACCTGCCTGCGCGCACACATCGCTATCCTTATTCACCCACACTCTTTATTACCACACACATCATGATGGTCTCCTACCACTACTTCCTCGCACTCGCGCTCCTCACCGCCACCGTCCGGGGCGCACCCGCCGACTCAATGTCTGATGCCGTCTCAAAGGCCACCAACGACGAGGGCTTGCACGCCGGTGTAGGCGGGAACATCCCGGACGAGGTCAAGAAAACTGCACACTTGGTAAATCTCCCAGTCTTCTCTGCGTATACCATGGTCCGTGGCTGACCACCCCTTCTTCACAGAACCGCGGCCTGCCCGTAAGAGTCGCGGAGGGCAATGCCGACGGGTCTTTGCCGGCCTTCCCCGTCAAGCACTATCAGGACGACGTGGCACGGTTGCCGGTGCTCGAGAACGTACATCAGCCGGAGGCTGTTGAGGGTCAGGGCAGCGAGCACTGAACTGTATGGGCACAGAGATTGGGTTGCATGTCGTTGTTAGCTCGGAACGTGAGCAGGGCCTGTTGGTGCCGGGTGTATGGCGTCCTGTCCATTCGGATGACCGGTCACGAATCATGATTACTTTCTCCCTTCACTAACGTGTTCGAGTGGCGCGTGGCAAGGTCAAGTGCGACTATTTTGACTAGTTTCGCACCTGTGGCTTTGCCACTCCCCGAGGGTGTTTCGCCTTCGGCTCAACGCTACATATGCATATCGTGGGCTTCACCTTTGGCTCAGTGCTAGCCTGGCATATGCACATTATGGACTTCGCTTCTGGCTTCATGTTCAATAAAATGATGAATGTATAAGTCATTGAACGTGAACCCCGCCCCAGTAGCCCGTTGAACCTCATCAGCTCATCCTGTTGGCCGTCAGCCCATCGCATCAGCCCGTACCTGTTAGCCATACCCTGATGCATGTCCATCCTGTTCACGGATCAACCCATCATGTCAGCCAATGCTTCAAGCAAAACTCGGTTCAGAAACAGACAGAAATTAGAAGTGCGCCCGTCACTCTGTTAGCCTGTCATGTTAGCCCGTTAGCCCGTCATGTTGGCCCGTTAGCCCGTCATGTTGTCCAATGCATACGGTCATTCCCATGCTGGAAAACCATCAGTACTTCCCGAAATCCATTATCGGCTATTATCGGCTATGAATGTATTATTTTTCCGACCCCCCCGGACCCCCCCTGACCCCCTGCCTGCCGTTCATTGTCAACATGCTAGACAATGAATGTTTCTAGCATAATACGACCCAGAGACCATAAATGGAGTCAATTGAACTTGTTTGCTCTTGGGACCCTCGTATTACTTCATATTAAATTCAAAAATAATACAAAATAACACAATAATAGCCGATAATGGATTTCGGGAAGTACTGATGACCTGCAGGGAGCTAACGTACAACATACAACAGACAAAAAAGGGAGAGAAGAAACACCGTACTGGAGGAACGTTTCTCAACGCCCTTGTTCCACCAACTCGCAGAACGCTTGTCGTATGCGCCGGATGAATGCATATATGTCCCGCGACGCGTTTAGTTCGTCGAGCAAGAGAGGTAGTATGGGAAGATAGGGTGTTGTCGTCGGCACTGTGGCAACGACCCTCATGAGCAGGCACACAACGCAGTGAGCGGATAACGCACCCTTGTAGACACGACTTGATACATCCAGTACGAAGCTGAACTCGGCGTTGAGGTCGTCTGGATCAATGTGCGAGAAGCGTACAAGGATCTTATCCTTGTCTATGCCTTCGATCGCGCACTTCAGACGGTCCTCGCATGCAGCCACTTCGGGTTGGATACGCGACGCACGAACGTTCAAGATGGCCTGCTCGCGTTTACGGTCTAACGAGGGGTGTGTTGAGGCAAGGAAGTAACAAGCGTAGGAGGAGATGGAAGACGTACCTCGCATGAGATTTGCCACAGTCCTGCGGTGCAGCTCGATCTCAGCATCGAGCGACGCGCACTTCTCCTTGATGGACGCGAGCTGCCGCCGGAAGGCAGCCACACTCGCCTCGCTCTCCTTCTTCTCCTCCTGCTCCTTGTCGAGAGCTTCACGCACATTGCGTCGGCACACGACGCACAAAACATGCACCAAGGGGACGCACCAGCGATGAGCTCGATCTCCTTCAGCTTGCACTGGTTTGTCTCTGTCTCGACCTGCTGCGTCTTCTCCGCGATCTTCTTCTTCTCGCTACTGAAGTTGTTCTTCCTGTTCGTAATCTCCGTCACGGCGCGCTGGGTGTAATTTGAGACTGCCTTGAGGAAGTTGCGCGTCGAGACTTCGTACGCCTCGAGCCGCAGGTCGATTTGCGGATTCTGCTGGGCTAAAACGGCAGGTAGGTCGAGCTTGGGTACGCGGAGCACGTTCGCCATGTTAGAGGCTCAGGTGAATGACGGGAGGAGAGTTGGGAGGAAGACACTGAGGTGAGAGTCCGTTGGAAAGTTGCAGACGCCGAAGCGAGTCGCGACCTCACGCGCGTTGAACGTGTTGCGAGGGCACGTGACCGTTGTACTCATAGACGCGCGGATCCTCGTCTTCCCTCCTCCCAGTCTGCGACATTCCTGGATGAGGCCTGCGTACTTTTGTCCTTTGCTATGGAAACTCTGGAGCTTGCTCGGCGTCCCCATACTATATCTGTGGGCTCAACATGCTGAATATCCGACTTCCGGCGTCGAATATGGATGGTATGGATTGTCGTTATGACTGGATGCTCCCCGTGCTCAGTCTCAAACCCAATGCAGCGCGGGGCGGGTCAACCGCAACAGGCATGGACATCGCGGATAGGAATAGGACAGGGGACCTTCTGGAACGATGCCGCGCATAAAGGCAAGCTCGCAAACATTTGAGAGGGTTTTCTCACTTGTTCCTTTACACCCTACTGCAGCGCGGTAGTACCCCCTATACCTCACATACCTCACATACCCCTCACGACTCTGATCTGCGATCATGACTTACACCAAGTACGCCCGTTACACGTTCGAAACGCCCGAGGGCCAGTGCTTCTTGGCGAGCAAGGCGACGATTAGGAAGGAGTACGAGCGGTGGCTGGCGGCGGAGTTGCGGCGGACCCGGGCCCGGAAGGCCGTTAAACCTGAGAGGACGACACGCTCGACGACGCGGGACCACGCTGAAGAGCGGGGCCGGTCGAGGACGCGAACGACCGCGACGAAAAGCGTAGGAGACGGCAAAGTAGCGAAGCGCAAGATGCTCGAGGCGGCGTTGGCGGCAGAAAAACATGCAGCAGAGAAAGTGCAAGTCGACGAGTCGAACGCGCGCAAGACAACGCCAGTCTATGAGACGCACCAGCTCAGGACGAAAAGAAAGGCGACGAGCGCGGTAGACGACGAGCGACCGGCAAAGAAGCTCAAGACGCGGCACGTCATCAGCATCCTCAAGGTCAGCCCGGCGAAGGGTCAAAAGCATGTGCGTTGGTGCACGTCCGTACAGGAGCCCAGGGTGACAGTCCGGGTACGTCGTCCTTCCTCTCTCTGTCGCCGTCGGGCAAGCTTGCTAACTCCGAAAACCCCCAGCCGAAGATTGTGAGGATCTCGTGCCCGGACCCGACCCCTGAAACGAGCGTGGTGGCAGCACGGCCGCTCGAGTTCGAGGACCTTTCCGGCGCGGCGCGGCCCAAGAAGCCCATGGTTGAACGGTGGTCGCGCACACTCCCCCTGCCGCCATGGAACTGCCGCCACGCTCTGTACCACGAACTGAAGAAGATGGACTACGGCCTGGACCAGTGGATTGAGACGATGGCCAAGAGAGGTTCGTCGACGGCTCAACTTCTTCTGGCTCCCCACGCCGCGTAGGACTCGGTTTTCCTTTGATTTGGCTCTCTTGGGACTCTGGACTTGAACTTGGGCTTGGACTTGGGACCTGGACTTGTACTTGTATTGCGCTTTAGGACTTGTAAGTAGTGGGGCGGCAGCGAAGCTGGGTTGGTGGGCGGCGAGTGTGGCTCCTCGTCGCTTGTCTTCTCGGCGGAGTTGTTTGCTCTGCGAAGGATACCCCATGTATCTTCTCGGGACTTGGACTCGGACACGGACCTGGGACATGGACCTTATACTTGTATCACGCATTATGGCTTGGTTTGTAGAGTAGTGGGGCGGCGGTGATGCCGGGCTGGGTGGGCGGCGAGTGTGGCTCCTCGTCGCTCGTCTTCTCGGTGGAGCTGTTTGCCCTGCGAAGGATACCCCATGTATTAATTCTCCACGCGCATGCTTTGTATTGTTGAATGTATCATATGGATTCGCGGTTGGGTTACTCGGCCCCACGGTCATTGACTCGTTCTCGCCGATGCACGCACCGGACAGGATGGAACTGTGTCGTTTTCGCAGTCAGTCAAGGATGGAGTGTGAAATGTGGTATGCCAAATTGAGGGCTACATGTGTGTGCTGCTTGATCCCAGCCCGCACCGTCCTCCCGGAGGCGTGGATGTCCGTGCGAGGCGGCAACAAGGCGGGACAAGAGCGTGTCAACGTATGTACGTATGCGACGCAATGCATGGGCATGAGGGTACTCGGGCAAGGACAAGAAAGCGAACAGCGATGTGCAAGATGGTGTGGAGACGTCATGAGGTGAGAGGGGCAGGAGTATCATGAGTATGTATACACGAGGGGTGCCAATAACGATGATGCAGAGACTATAAGAACAGAGAGAATGTCAACGCTGCTGGGGAAACTATATGCTACCAGTATCGAATATCAATATGTAAGGATAACAGAGACGCAGGATTGATCGTGTGTGGCCTGTCCGTCTTATGCTCGTATGTGCTATGTACATAAGTGGGGGATTGATACAGTATGAAGTGTGAGAGTATACAGGTGACGCCGCGTTACCCGAGGATATAGTAAATGCAACGGCGGGAACCGGGGGATATTATGCAACATGACCAGGTAGAAGTAGTAAGGGAGAGTGCGGAATGGGGATATGCGGCGTGTATCATATGCAGGGTACGCACGGGTCGTAGATACTTGCGGAACGAGCGTTCGTACAATTGTTTGTGATGTTCATGATTCGATCTTAGAGTCGGGTAGGGAAAGCCAGCCACCGATTTCCCAGTTGCAGCCGGGATAGTACACGTCCTTTTCGCGTTGGTGTGAGTCGACAACGCCTCGGAGAATCGCGCGAAGCCGCTTGAAGTCGATGGGCTTCAGAATCCAACCGTCCATGCCGAGTTTGTATAGCTCTTCGCGTTGGTTTTCAAAAAGTGACGCGGACACGGCGAAGATGGGTATACGCCCGTTGAGTTTGTGAGATATGCGGTCCAGGAGGTCCTTGTCTTGCTCAAGGACACGTATCCGTTCGGTAGCCTCGTAGCCATTGAGCAGAGGCATCCTGGCGCACAGGGATCAGTGGATAGACTTGAGATATATACACACCAGGGAACCTACTGGATGTCCATGAGGACGCAGTCGAAATCGCGATCTGCTTCAACAACCTCAAGACCTTCCTGGCCGTTTGACGCATTGACGACGACATGCCCATCGAGCGACAACCGCTTAGCGAGTATCATGCGGTTGATGTCGTTGTCCTGTATACTGTTCAGTACCAATGTTAGCGAGAAAACGGAGGCAAGTACCTCAACGATGAGTATCCGCAGTTTTGGCAGGTGTTGAGCGTCAGTGTGGCGCTTAGTCGGCGAGATTTTGGACCTCGACTTCTTCTTCTCTCGCACAACAGGCTTGTCGAGGTCGAACTCATCCACCTTGACAGGCTTGAGCGGGTTCGCCGAACCCGGGATCTCCATGCTGCCCTTACTACTCGGATGCCCGGCAACTGGACCCGGGGATCCGCGTTCAATCTGGTGTATCGACGGCGGGGGACCTTCAAGGTGGCTGGACGACAATGCCTCAACGAGGTTGTCAATCTCGGACCCACGGCTGTTCTGCCTGGATAGCGCGGAGTGTATGGAGCGCTGCAGCGAGGACCCGGACGAGTTGGTCGTCGTGATGGACAAACGACCAGTCCCGCCGCTACCGCTGTATGCGCTTGACGTCTCCGTCGCCAACGGGAGAAGGAACGAGAAGCGGCTGCCTTGGCCGATCGCGGAGTCAACGCGGAGCTGGCCGCCGAGCTGTTCGACAATCCGTGCAACAACCGCAAGGCCAAGACCGAGTCCTGGTGAATGTGTCCTCGGAGGTGCGCTCTCGACCTGCTCGAACTCGCGGAAGATACTTTCCAGCTTCTCGGTGGCGATACCGCACCCGGTATCAGCAACAACAACCTCGACGGCGATGTCCCCTGCATTGCGCAGGCCCAAAGGCTCATCGAACTGCCTGCACGACACGTGTATGCTCCCATTTGCCGTATATTTGAGAGCATTCGCGGTGAGGTTCGCGACCAGGGTCCTAATTTTGCGCGCGTCGCCGATCACTTGCCTAGGGCACGTCGTGAGGTCGAGGTCGAATACGAGTCCGCGCCGGCGTGCCTCGTTCCGGTAGAGCTGTGTGGCATCCTCGATCGACTGATGCAGATCAAAGGGCTCGTTGAAGGAGGTCTCGTTGCCGCTCTCGAGACGCGTGAGATCGAGCAAGTCGTTGATCGTGAATAGCAAGCTCTTGGATGCGGCATGTGACTGGCTGAGGTTCTCGCGAGTCTCCATGTCGAGGGGTCCGTTCATTGCTAACTCGAGGTAGCTATATGCAAGTGATGAGCAAACCATCGCAAACCGGAGATCCAGGAGACTCACTTGATGATATGATTCAGAGGCGTGCGCACTAACCCAACGCATACGCTCAACATTCCTGCATATGCATACACACAAGAGCAGGGGCACGCACCTTCGTGACTGGCGTTCGACAATAGGATGTTCGTCAACTTCGTCGCGTGCAGCGCGCTCTCCTTCTGTCTCCACACCTCAATGAACTTCCCATACACGAGCGCCAGCACGCCGGCTGTCTCAAGATGTTCGTCCGTCCATGCGCGGCACCGGCCGGCGACCATCTCTGACCAGATCTTGAACGACTGGCGCGGCTCGAGGACGTTCGGCTGTTCAGGTGTCTTGTAGGGACGTCCGGCCCAGTTGACCTGTCGTGGCTGGCCCTTGCGCAGAAACGCGATGAAGTCGCGGCCGCCGGCCGACAGAGGCACATAGAGGAGACCGGCGATGATCTCGAGTCCGGTGGTGAGCTTGAGATCAGGGTAGTCAACTGTCACCGCCTGCGACACCTGTAGCGTGCTAGAGACGAATGTTCCAATGAATGAGTAGCCGATCGAGAGTGTCAATAAGACGAAATGACGCACTTGAACTGCTTGAGCCGGAGGTACTCGGCAACGATCAAGATCTCCTGCCCGTGCTGGTTGGGCCCAAGAATCTTCGCGCCCTCCCCAATGACAAGCACGCCATAATCCGCATCGAACAACCCAAGAAGGTCATCCGCATTCGATACGATGTAACCGCCCGGATGCTGGTCACTCGGCATCGTATTGATCTATACCACGTCCCGAACATATGAGTGCCCGCACCCGAACAAGACCCCAATAGGCCGGACGTACCAGCTTGCGCGTATGCAGGCGTTGAGCATAGCTCAAACGCTCAATGTTGCGGGAGATGGACTGGCTGAGGAGGCGGAGCATCTGCCGCACGGGGAAGGACACGCGCATCCCGTGCGGGCCGTATGAGTGGCAAGCAACGAGGCCCCAGAGCGTCCCAAACGCGATAATCGACTACCATCCGGGACCGGAGAGGCGAACACAATTGTCCAAACCGGACGCGTCGGGCACGGGGCCGTGTCAGAGCCAAATTCTCGGACGCGGATAGTTCACCGATCGGCACTCACCACAGACATTGACGCACGAACACCCATGTTCCCGAGATCTACAGCCACGCGCAAGGCATATCAATACACTTGTGCGCGATTACTGACCGAGGTGACGAACATTTCAGATGGATCGGGCTCATCGCGCGCAGGTAACAATGAGTCATGTCCTGATTAACAGAGAGCATTCAAGATCAGCCGCCGTCGGAGACAGGGTGACAGCGGGGAGGCCTACGAGGGGCTTCTCCAGGTCTTGTTTGCTTCGGACAATGAGCCGCGCCGTAGGCTGGCCGCGATCATACAACAGTCGGACTTTGTCTGAATGAACAGTTGCATTCGAATCTATGAACATCAACACACGATAGATAGCGAGGAACTCACTCAGAGCATACAAGTCTCGCGCCTACACAAGGTTGAGCCAATCATTGAGATCTCAGTTTGCATGGATGAACGCACCTGTGCGGGAATATCGGTGGCTGGGAAGTGTAGACCGCGATACAGGTCGTGGGTCTGATTCCAGTCAACGAGCTCAGCAACGACTTGGCCATTCCAGGCCTCGTCGAACTGATAAACCAAGACACGGTGGAATTGCGTCAGATCCTTCATCACACCCGCTGTTACCTTCAGGAACGAGTCCAAATCAGGTGCTGCTCCGAGCTGCTCGTTGATCTGGGCCATGACGGCGAAGACGTCCATCATCCCGACCGCGCCCGTACCGCGACGTCGTCGGAAGCCTCTTCCCTGGCCGCTGCCTCCACCTTGTGAATCTGGTGTAGCAGTATCCCCACCGCCTGGACGCCGAGTACGTCGTAGTCGCTCCAGAGCCAACAGGGGTTTCGACCGACTGGTTGTGCTCTCCAGAACATCCTCGGCACTCGGAAGCCAATCGTCTTCACCGGGCATGCTGTGTGCCTGCGACGCGGAAGACAGAGATGGTGACATTGAGGCAGCAAGTGGGGAGCGCATATCTGACACGTCGGAAGTGACGCCAGTCAAACTTGGAGTTGAGTCGTCAGGAGTCACGACCGACGTGCTTTCTGCCGAAGATTGAGAGAACAAGGTACGTCCAGAGCTGTTGGAGGCAGAGACAGACGACGACGCCTCAGTTGATGAAGGAGAGGAGATCCCAGACCGTCGTCCAGAGCCATTCTCGGATCCAAGAACTGGGGGCGGATAGAGCGGATTGAATGAATCGCGCTCCAGTTCGAACTCGAGAATAATGATGTTCTGGTATGCGTTGTCAAGCTGATTGTCACCATCCTCCGCCAGATTGGCAGGTGCGGTCATCTGCGGTCTGTGAGCGGCACACCAGCAGGTCCAGGTCCGCCGTCCTTGAGGATCGCTGTTCAGGTTGAGTTCTTCGGGTAATGCGGAGCCCGGCTCGCCATAGCCGCTGAGCATGAATACGTGAAGGTTTTCGGCTTGCTCCTCTGCAGTCAAGGAGGTATCACTGAGGTACTGAATGTTGTCGAACAGAACGTCTGCTTGGAGGTCGGGGAATGTCTGTGATAGGCACTCCAAACCGAACAGAAAGGACGGCGAGAGGCCGAGGAGCTCAGTCGAGTTCTGCCAAGCTCGATACGTCAGATGCCGTAAATGGGTAAGATAGAGTCCAGCTCGAGATATCGCACCTCTGACACCTGTCGTACAACCAGATTGCCCGTTTCAAAGTCCTCCTCCACGGCGATCAGCACCCCGAAACCTTGAACGGCCCCAGGTGTGCGAATGGGCTGCCCACCTTGCGATCAATAACACGGCAGTATAGTAAGCGAGAAGCACGCACCTCGTCTTCGCAACTCGTTAGCTTGCCCTCCCGTCCGACAATTATGTGATGACCATTCTCATCCTCGACGTGCTGATACCTCAGTGTCATGTGGGGGCCAGATGCGCCACTCAGAGCGCTTCCAGACCGTGACCCCAGGGATGACGACGGGTCATTGGAAGGCGACCGAGATGCCTCTGCGGACAAGCCATGCGGACTGGAGCCGGGTGTTGAGCGTCGCTGTTGGTCTGCAGAGCCGCCACCAGAATGCGACTGTCCAGCAGGACTGAAGCGTCGTCCTGAAGAAAGCGCTCCCGAACTCAACCGACCTGATGCTTCTCCGAGCTCTCCGATGGGCGGCAGATGAACGATTCCGGACTGGGAGAAGTTTGAAGGGGCGTGTGGAACACTAGGAGGCACGGCGGGAGAGTCTGGGAGCGACTGTTCATCATACACACCGGGAATTATCGAGCTTGCGGCGGTGAAGTCCGCGAAAGCTGGCGCGGCGACGTCTGAGAGGTGCGGCGGATGTCGTGGGTTGTAGCGGTCGTCCGATAGGGCACATTCTGGTTCCGCCGTGACAGGGACAGCCTCCCCTATTGGACCAGAAGCGAACAAGACGTCGGGACCTGAGCCCGGTTCACCACCAATTGGGAGAGCAGTGGAGAAGGTGCGCGGGGAGAAGGGACTCTTGTGGGGAGAAAAGTCGCGGAAATTGGGACCAGCGTGTCTGGCACGCTGAGACGGTTGGTTGTGACGGGTGGGAGAGACGGAGGTGGACTGAGCGTCGCCTCGGCGGGGAGCATCTCGCGTCTTGATCGCTGAGGTCGTCGGCACGTCGCCCGCACTCGACGATCGAAGCAATCCGGGCAACGGTTCATGTTTCGGGTTCATTGGCGCGACATCCGAAAGAACGCCATCGTCTAAAAGAGGGTCAGAGGAGAGAGACGTACGAGGAAGCGTTCACATGCCGGTAGCCCTCTGTCCTGCCGCCGGCTGGATCCCGCTGAGCAACGACCTGATAGGGTATACATAGGAAGTCGTGGCCGACGTGCGCGATGTATCTTGAGGTGGTGGGTCGTCGTTGGACATGAGAGTAGAAGAGAAAGCAAGCCAGGGGCCGCACGACGGCGGAGGCGGAGGCGGATGGGCAGGCGCAAGACCCAAAGTAATGTGCGATCGCGTCGTACAGTTGGCGCCCGGATAACCTGCTTTCAGATATTCCGGCTTCCGGCCCGCTGAAAATTAGCCCTTTTTAGGGGATTATATTTCGAAAGATTACTTTACAATAACTTTCCCACGACTAAGTGCGGGATAAGTACACGATCGGGGTCCATGTGCGCCCGCCTGCGTGGCAAGGCGGCTCTGCCGCGCAAGTGTCGATGTGGTGCGGCAAATTTCCAAGGTGAGCAACGCCCGACTTTCCCAAGCAGCTGGATGAACATATAGGTCGGCGGCAAGGATGAGGACAGTGCGCCGCGAGGTTGGATCCGTTCTGGAAGGTGGAGCATCAACCAGCAGAGTCCGCCCAATTGAGCTGCCTCTACGTTGTCGTCCCCTTTAAAATTTTGTCAGACATGCAAGCAGTCAATACTCCACCGCAAGAGATGTTGAGACGTTGGCACAAGTATCGCGGCGGCAGCCAGACTCAGAGGGACAGCATGGGAGGGAAAGAAGGGGGGCGCAAGGGTGTTTTGGTTGCGTGAGAGGTTGACGGCACTCGAATTCAGTAACTCCTGTACGTCAAGGTTTACATCTTGCGAATCCACGTACTGCACGTACTTTGCTATCAGCATCGACATCCATCACTTCTTGAAAATTTTTCCTCGAGGAGAGCTTCAGCATTCAGCGTTGGAGATTCTCGAGGTCGTACCAAGGTCGTGCGGGCGGCAGGAATCCGATGAACAAATTTAGTACACAGGCAAGTTCGGCCGACCACTCCGAGCCTCGAACGGAGCCTCTGCTCCCTTTCCTCCGTCTGCATGGTCGCGTGCCGTATCGGCACGGGAGAACATGACATTGATACGTTAGCATGAGTCGTGCACATTTCGCGACCAATGATCAGACGACCACTGATAGCAGTCTATATATCTCCTCTATGACAAACGCGACCTTCCTGTACCATTCGGTCTCCCCACTAGAGCCACGACTGCCGTTCACGACTTTTCATGATCATGTCTGACGAAAAGCGCGCTGCTGTTGCTGTTGCACCATCTGCCGACGTGACTCACTCGGTCCCTGCAACAGATATCGAGCATGCGGGCGTTGTAGATGACCCCCGGGCCTGGTCGAATGCACGAAAGGTACTTGCACCTCACCCGTACTAGATATAGTTCAGTAGCTGACAAGTTTGGTTAGTTGACTGTAGTTGGGACTGTATCCGCAGCTAGCATGATCGCTGGTCTCGGCGCAAACATCTACAATCGTGAGCACCACGTCTGGGGCAATACATGCTACGGGAGAATCGTCTCGTGAGATTTACGGGACATTTTCTCGCACAGCGGCACTTTCTCAGATCGAGGAGCAGCTCCATGCATCCAGCAGCTCACTTGCACTCAGCCTATCGTTGTTCATTCTCATTCAAGGCGGCGTTCCATTACTATGGAGTACCTTGAGCGAGTTCTGGGGACGAAAGGTGACATCCTAACATTCTGACTAGCACTGTAACGTCACACCTAACAATGTGTCCAGAAAGTGTACCTTGTCTCAATGGCCCTTTGTACGGTCGGGTGCATCGTCGCCGCCCTCGCAAAGACCATAAGCGTCCTAATTGGTATGCGATGCATCCAAGGTTTCGGGTATGGCACTTCTACACCTACTAGTATCAGACGCACCCACCTAATCCTTCCCAAGTTCGAGCGCGGTCATGTCGCTCGGCGCAGCCACACTCTCCGATATTTATGAGCCAGAGCAGCGCGGGACGATGATGGGCATCTACTACAGGCATGTCCACCACATTTCGCATCCACACGTCGATCGTTCGCTCACGGTGTCCTCAGTGCGCCCCTCCTCGGGCCCTCGCTGGGGCCCATCCTCGGCGGCGTGCTCACGCAAGGCTTTGACTGGCGCGCAACGTTCTGGTTTCTCGCCATCTTCGTGGGCGTGTGCTTCCTACTCTTCATTCCATTCAAGGACACCTTCCGCCGCGAGCGCAGCCTCACGTACCAGACAGCGCTCAAGAAGCGGCGCGCGCAACTCTCTGCAAAGGCTTCCGAGGCGTCCAGTATCTCGCAGGTGACCGCCGTCTCCCGCGTGATTCCCCAGGCGGCCGATGAAAAGACGGCAGACGCTACGGACAAGGATGTGATCGAACAGCTTGCGCGCGACCGGGACCTCGAGAAGCAGCAGTCTCCCCGTGCCACGGCCGAGACAGATGCAGCGCCCATGGACGACGTCAAGCTCTCGTTGGCGGACGTAAACCCCGCAAAGCCGATCATACATGTGTTGCGCCGGATGAACAACCTGGTCATCCTCGTGGCCTCAGGTAGGTAACGGTGTCATATCTTTTACAGCATGTTGAGGGCTTGTACTCACGAGCGACGCACAGGACTGATCTTCGGATTCAGCTACTGTATCGCGTACACTTGCTCAAGGACGCTGGCGAATAAATATGGGTACAACGCGCTGCAGATCGGGCTTGTTCTCCTGGCCTTCGGAATCGGTACGTTCGCATTTGCAGTCTCCCTCCCTCGTGAGTATCTGAGCCCACGACTTACCCTCATGTCATCTTTACAGGATCGCTCGTCGGGAGCGTATGCGGAGGACGGTACTCCGACCATGTCTTCCGGAAGCTCAAAGCACGTAACGGCGGCACGAGCCAGGCGGAGGTACGTCTCTATCTTTCATTCAATCCTAATTCAACTCAATGCCTTATCGCTCCCGACCATCCGGGTCTCGCAATTCTCGTGCCGGACAGATGCGTTTGCAGAGCACGATGATCTTCATGCCCTTCCTGCCGGTATCTGTCATCGCGTATGGCTGGGTATGCGAGCGTCATGTCCACGTCGCCGCCATATGCGTCATGCTCTTCCTGAGCGGTCTGTTCTCAATGTAAGTCCACGCCCTCAGCCTCTCGCCAACACTAGCACCACAGTCTGGCTTGTCACTGGTGCTGACATAACTCCCCATGCTTCAGCGCAATCTACTCAAGCACTCTCGCCTATATCGTTGACGCAAACAATGGTCGCTCTTCCTCCGCAGTAGCCACAAACAGCGCATTCCGTGGAGGCGCCGCATTCATTGCCGCCGAGGTCGCGGTCCCGCTACAAAACGCCATTGGGGATGGGGGCATGTACTCGCTCTGGGCAGGGCTCTTGGTCTTCTCCGAGCTGCTTATCCTGCTCGTGTGGTGGAAGGGTGGGGCATGGCGGGCGAAGTGGGAGATAAAGGAGCGTGGTATTTCTGGGTCATGAACGACGCCCGACAAAATAACTGTGGCCTTGCCTAGATCGCCAGCTATCGCCAACGACTGATGCTTCTTTGGTTACTCACTCTACTACTTTTAGATGATCCCTTAGACGACTTATAGACCACCATGTATCCTGTAGATTACATGCTAGATTCTATGAGCATCTTACGCTCTGAGTTTCAGCCGACCGAACGTTTTGATCTGTCAGGCCTGTGCGAGTTCCCAAGCCACTCGTAGAATACCGAATACGTACAGGCTCTGTAGCCTCGGGTTGCGGCCAGAGCCTCCTCTCAAGCTCTAGGACATTGGCATGCGTATAAATTCAACGATGGAGGTTTCAACAGACGCTCGAGGGTTCGGCAATCGCCATCAATGGGGAGAAGACCTCGTGGTGGCGATGACCTTGACCTTGCTTGGCAGAGCTCTCCGAACTTCGACTCAGTACTTCGAGTGCAACCTTCGCCAATTCCCATATCGCATTGTCCATGTTTTCTTCGCGCAATTCTACTGTTTGCGAACTCGACGGAGATCCTGCCTTGTGCTTCTTCGTCTGCAGCATACCGCTGCTCATGGGAACGCAAAGACCCTGCAGGAACATCCACCCAGGGACGGCATTGAGGCCCACGTCGTCAGAGCTGCATGTGCACAGACGAAGAGTGCCATCGGAGGCAGACCCGCGGAGGAGAATGCCTGGCGTGCTTTGGAACCCGCCACACCTCTCATGCCCCTGAGGCGTGTGTCCAGCTCGGACGACCATTGCTGATACTTCACGTCTGCGGCGAATCAACATGCAAATATTTCCGGAGCCTGCTCCCAGTTCATTCCTTATGTAGGCGTGAAGTTCCCCCGCCCAATCCACCTAGGTATGTATCTACTATCTTTGCTTCAATCCGCTGGTTCATTTGTACCTCGATCAAAACACTGATGCCCTGTACAGGATACTGCACTTCCCCGCCTCCTCAACTACAGCTGGTACCATGACAACCTGCGTCCGGTGTGATCAGAGGTATGGCCTTCTTCCCTGGTGCCTCAGGAATAATGAACCAAATCATCGCATGATAGCAGATGATGAGGGCTCAATGCGGCGGTATCAACATGCGCCACCGTCCCTGTGCATCCGGCAGAGGAGTTAGATCGTCCATGACATCAACTCGTCCTCCATGCAGTGCTAGCGTACTCGACGGCCCATATTGACGTCGCTGATCTGCGTTTGAACAGGTGCGTCCGTGGGCATTGTACGTATTGATCCTCTTGCTCGGTCAGGCCGGAGACGTCTGCGATCTCGTGGCGGGCTGGCGCGTTCACCGCCGCAACTGCTGCGGCTTCAAGCATCCTTGAGACATCATGTAAGATGACGCTTCACCGCCTCTCCTGCTCTCTTTTTCTACGTCTCGAGATGGCCTTGCTCAACTTGAACTCTACCCCTTACCCTCGGTTCTGCCCGTAATCTCTCGCTTCGACGAAAGCATGGTCCGGCTGGCACATTCGTCTCTCGCATTCGTTCTAGCGACAGCGGCTATATCCTGCATTCCCGGAGTGCACGCCGGCAACACAACCTGCGCCAGCAACCAGCTGGATTGGTACACGAGTGTAGTTGGAGAAACTCCTTGTAAGTGGACCTCTTGACATCATATCACTGAATACTATTAATGTACTGTGTCCCTAGGCGACACGTACCAACGTTTGCGACGCATCTGCAACCCAGACTGTAAGTATCGATCGAGTCACGCATGCACAGGTCTAATGCTAATGTCTTGCGGTAGATGAGGTTCCTGGATTCCGTCCGGACACGCCGGGCGATCAGTGCAATGACCAAGTCTGTGCGTGACGCGCTTCTTCAGCTGACGTACTAAGGATTTTCGTTGACAAACTCAGTAGCGGCGTGCTGTTGCAACACTGTTGCATTCCAGCTCAGCATGTTATGCATGAAGTGAGTGTTCGTCGAAGCGGCCGAGGCGATTCCCTTCTCATCTCTACTCAGCTGCCAGTACGATACTGTCAACGGGGATATAAGTTCCGGTATCGACGCAGGTATGGGTGATTCAGATCCGTCTTCGGAGTTGTTGCTAACTGTCCGATGTACTACAGGTGTGGGCGCATACAGCTTATACAAAGGAACATGTGGCGTAGGGACCAACCATTCGTGCGTTTTTTTTTGCAGACAATGATGTTGCATACGCTGATCTCCTTGTTCAGGCTCCCTACGGACGTTCAGAAGGCCGCGTGCAACGAGAACATCCGGTTGGATGACTTCCTGTACGGAGGTTGGGATGATGGCTCATGGTATGTCCACCCACTGGCAGTCATGACGCGAATATTGTGCTGATGCACGAATCTATGCGTAGGTTTTAGTGCGTAATTGTTCTAGAATTGCCACCTGGGTTACGAAACTGACACTTTGTGCCAGTATCTTCACTAAACAGAATGCCGCCAAAGATCACGCTGCCAATAATAACAATACCTTCACGCACTGCCCCGATCATAGCAGCTCATCTTCCTACTCCCCGACGGCTTTCTATCCCGGAGGTTCCAACGGCGCTGAGACGACCTCGAGCATCACCTCATCGGTGCGCGATACCTAGTCACTCTGTTTTCGTACGGTATCTTGACCTTGGTGTGTCCAGGATACATCTATTCCGACTACTATTCCAGACAGTTCGAGTAATACCACCCATCGTTCCAACGCCGGAGCCATCGTCGGCGGTGTCTTGGGCGCCGTAGCAGGGCTCCTTCTTCTTGGTGGACTCTACATGTTCTGGAGGGGACGACGAAACCGCAAGTCCCGGACACAGCTATACCCTAGCCGCCACACCAGCTATTCGAGTCCGATGTTGAGCTCTGTCTTGCCATCTTCAAGTATCGGCGCATGTGAGTACTCTGCATTGTTCCCATAGTAGGTTTTGCGAACTCACAATATAGTCAGTCCGCGCCGAATCCTTGAGACCAAGCTTACCCTCCGACGAGGGTGGCTCCTCGGACATGGGACATACGACAGAATCCTGGGGACGGCGTATGTCGTCCTACAACACTGATCTCGGTACCATGGCCTCCATGGAGTCTCTCCGCCACGAGGATGCTGGCCTCATCGAACTCTTCCGTTCCGCCTCTGATCGTCTTCCTCCGGCGTACCGCTCATGGGGAAATCAGCCGTATATGTTTGGCCCCGGAATGGAAACTCAAGATTCAGAATCGCAGGGGTACCAGGCCAGACAGGAACGTCGCAGCGTACGCGATCTTCCTCCTCCGCCCACTACTAGGACATATATGCCGGACGACCATGTCAGAAACATGCCGCTTGCCCCCTTGAGGAGGGTACCGACTAGAGCCTACTAACGAACGTCGAACACGAATGGCGTCGGTTCAAGGGACACTATAACATTGACGGTCGGCTCGTATCATACGCTTGTACTATTGACTAACTCATAATCATTCTAAGTAAGCTGCTCCGCAATATTGTTACCAACGCAATAGATGCGTTCATCTATTGTGTCATCAGACCTGGGTTATGAGCGCGATCCCACGTCTTGACAATTGTGATCGCAGCTTCCTTCCTCGACGCCGGTCGTGTAGGAAGGTTCCCCAACTCCGGTATGCAGGATGCACAATGATTGAGAGCGCGCTACTGCGAGTTCTGTAAAGCACCGTTCAGTCAATATCGCACTGGTTACATACTGCTCTAAGTAGCCCAGGGTGTGAGCCAAGTTGTACCTGGCCGGCACCGCTGGACACCGCCACTAGTCTGCATTTGCAATGCAGTGTTTCAGATCAATCCATCAGTCTGTACGCACTCCAGCCGCACTTCTCGACTCCCCTCAGCGCTGAATCAACGCCACTTCGCCGTGTATTAGGCTTGGCATGGACGGTAGGAAAGCCATGCATTCGCAAGGTCTTCAAAACTTTGAGATCTCACTGGAAGCACTGTGCGGTGAGTAACAATTGAAGATATGATGGCTTCATTAAAGGAAGAACGGTTGAGGCTCCCAACGACGATCGGTAACGACTCACCCGAGCGACGTCAATCTTGTTGCCGACCCTCCGGCCAGGCCCCACGCAATGCTGCTTGCGCGATGCTATGCTCTCGGCTATGGCAATTGGGCCAGGGCGGGCTCGTCAACATTGCTATCCTTTTCTTCTCCCCACCACCATTGCGTACCCTTCGGTAACTACGCACGTCCTGCTGCTCGAGTTTCTGGACGACAAACTGACGGCCATCCAGCTCTTCTAGCTAGCTGGGGTGGGCACCCCGATTCCCCCAATCACCACTTCTCCTGGATTTCTTTGTTGAACGTCCACCTAAGCCACCTCCTCCCGTCCTCGCGTGTCTCTTGGCTACTTCGATCACGATGCCTCGATGGCTCCGCTCAACCTTCCTCTATGCTTTTCTCACTCTCCCGCTGTGGTCCGAGTCGATCGGCGTATCAGCGGCCGACTATCTGAAGTGCGCGAGCGCGCAGTTGGACTGGTACACGGATGCCGTTGGCGAGACACCTTGTGAGTACTATCCACAGTCTACGTCCCACATCCTCTGTTCTCAACACTCGCCTCCGTCAGGCGAAACATACCAGCAATTGAGGCAAATATGCAACCCTAGCTGTCAGTGTGCTCGTCCAGACTCGACTCGTGATGTGGTGTGCTCAGAGCATTGCACGCAGATACCGTGCCAAAGTTCTTTCCGAATACCCCAGGAGACAGCTGTGATGACCAAGTTTGTGAGTGCTGAAGTTACTTCCTGCGATACTCTTCCTGAGCACTTTGCTTTGCAGCATCGTGCTGTTGTAATACGGTCGCGTTCGTGCTGAGCATGTTGTGTATGAAGTACGTCCTCTCCTTTCCCGTTTTCTCTCATAGTCCCACTGACATTCCACAGCTGTCAGTACGACACCCAACTCGGTGAGGTTGGTATCGACGCAGGTGAGCTCCACTGTTGGCGATGTCGATGTCGAAGATGGCTAAGTGGGACTCAGGCAAGGGAGCGTACAGCCTCTACGCGGGGAACTGCCACCCGCGAGCAGCGAACAAGACGTCAGTCTCACTCGTCTCGTGCATGGGCACCATGCTCACGTCTGTCCAGATTACCCAACGACATCCAGCAAGCAGTCTGCAACAAGGCGATCAAGATCGATCGCAACATATACGACGTGTTCTGGACTACGGAAGATTGGTGCGTGCATATTCCTGCTGCATGCACGATAACTTATTGAGAGTCTGTCTGGTCGTCCAGGTTCTAGTGAGTCACATATGCCTCTCTCCACATGGGCATCTTTTCATGCCCGAGCAGCGTATGGTCGAAGGAGAACATGGTCAAGGACTTGGCCGCGACGAACAACAACACCTTCACGAAGTGCGCGTCGACGACAAAGAACGACACTGTATCCACCACCCAGAGTGTCTCCGACTCCATCACCGCTTCCACGATGGACTCCTCATCCACCACCGCCCCTGCTGCCGCGAGTTCGTCATCATCATCCAGCTCCTCCAAGGTTGGACCCATCGTCGGTGGTGTAGTCGGCGGCGTGGGCGGCGCTATCGCCGCCGGTGTGATGGGTTTCTTCCTCTGGAGAGCTCGACGGCAGGCTCGAGGGCCCAAGCCACTGGACCTCACGCAGGAGTACCGCCCCTCGTCATACCAAGACAATGAGATGAGCGGTGTAACTCCCTTCACCGCCACAAGCGCATATAGTGAGTTCGCTCCGTGTCTTAGCACCTTGCACCTCTCCCGGTGAGCTGACTGCTCTGTACCCTCCTTCCAAACAGCTGCAGGTTCGAGGTACGACTTCGGAAGCCCTCCCGACTCCGCGAACTTTGAAACACATGCTTTGCTCTCCAGCCCCTCAGGCTTCGGCTCCGCCGGCGGTGTCACGAACGTAACCGCTGCCAAGTACGGACAACAACCTCAGCCCTGGAGCCAGGCCGGCTCCTCTGCTGGGGGCTATGACGACGAGAGGCACATGGACGGCGGCCCCGTCCCGTTACTCGCCCGTTCCAACTCCGGCAGGCTACCACCCGGGTACGGCTCCTGGGAGAGCGACTCTGGGGCGGCCGATGGCTCGGTCATGCCCGCAAGCTCATCCGCGCCCACGGAAGGCCAGTCTGCCGATGGCAGCAGCAGCGCCGGCAGCAGCGAGCCTCTGCAGCCTCTGCGGGCCCCGCAACAACAGTCGTATCCTCTGGACGCGAAGGTCAGGCCACCTGGGATGTGACGAGCTGGTTCTCTGGGCATCGATCGCGACTCTGTACATAGCTCCCGCTCATGTGTGGACGGTTTCTCGGATGCTTGAGCTGTGTTCTATCTACCTTCTCTGCATGACTTGATGATCGCATATATTACATCCATTTGCTATGCCTGCCGCTGGGGGATCCTACTCGTGCGCTACAACACAACGGGGTATGTACTGACAGTTCTTGTGAAATCTAAAACTTGACCTCGACTGGGGCATGCCTCACGGCCATGTCCCGCCCGATCATTACGCACTGGTTTTTCGGGATCAGCTCCCAGTCCTCCTTTCGGAACGTCGTGGGCTCGCTGGCGATGATCACATGGTCCCCATGCTCGTCCTCGCCCTTCAGGTTCTGCGCGCCGTTGTCAACGCCATCCAGGTCCGGGTGCCCAGGGAACTTCCTGTTGAGCGCAACTCCCGCGCGCGTCGAGAGATAGAGCGACGGAGGATGCTCGGTCTCGTGGTTCCTGAACCGTATCGCAAGGAGCTGCTCCCCATCCGTTATGGCCAAATTCAAGCTCGACGGGTCCGGCGTCCTCCCCACCTTGCCGAGGACCTCCTCCTGCAACTGCAGCACCTTCGTCACCGCTCTCTCCAGGCACTCCTTCATCTCCTCAAGCGGGTGCTGGTCCTCCCACACCGCCGGGCCCTTGCGCTCCTCGAGGTACGTGAAGAACAGCGCGGCAAGCATCTCCGAGTCCGTGGTGCCCTTCACGCGGACGTGCGCCTCGTCGGAGAGCTCGAGGGCCATCGCGCGCTTGATCTCGTCAAAGTGCGCGACGACGCCGTTGTGCATGAACGCGTGCCGCCCGAACGCGAACGGGTGGTTGTTGTACGTCGTGATCGCCGTCGCGCCCGACGCGGCGCGGATGTGCGCGAACACGCAGTGCGCGGTCGTGTTCGCGGCGATGCTCTGGAAGATCGGGTCTGCCGTGGGCTGCCGGAGCATCTTGTAGGTCACTGGACGCGGGCCGGCGCACTCGCCAAAGCCTGCTCGTGCGTCGGTGTACCTGGGAGTGATGGTCATCAGCGCTTCGAACCTTTGACCATATGCACAGCTTTCAAACGTCAGACGGGTCCGCTTGATATCGGACTCTCACAGGATTGTGCAGCTAAACGGCTTTATGACGACCTCGCCACTCACCAGACAACACCAAGCCCATCAAGGTTGAAGGGGCTATTACGGAGGCTGATCTCCCGTTTTGTAGTCCCAGGGTCATAGTGGAAGAGATAAGGCAAATAACGATCGTGAACTTGTTTCGCGATCGCATGGTCGGGGAGGATTAGCACATCCTCGAGGAGGCAAGGCTCCGTCGTTGACAAGTACGCGAACCACCTGCACATTGTGCTCCTGTCTGTGCAATGACGTCGTTTGATCAGTTCGAGCGTGGGATGTAGGCGGAGATATGAAGATACACACCTCCTAGGCCAGAGATACGCCCGTCCTTTATATCACCAGCAGGGGTCGCCGCGTGTTTAAAGCGGGCGGGTCAGGTGTCGTCGACGTATGGGTTCCACCGCTCGCTCGTGTATTTATATATACCGCTCTCCTTCAGCTCCTGAACATCGTGTTGTGAGGGACCTGAGCTGAGTGATGTCATACAAGCCCACGTCTATCCGGCAAGAGCGTTGTATGAACATACGATAGCCCTTGTCAGGGTCTGCGAGTGTTCAAACTTCATACATCGCACAATCGCCGCCCTGCGCGATAGATGCGACTCGATTCGAACTTGGTCGATCGCTCAAGGCAAGTAAGACTTTCTCCGTCGTGAATGGGAAACAGACGCGAGCACTGATCCGCTTACCAGGGGACCACGCCGATAACATTATGAAGGATCTTCTTACGGTCATAGGAAGTAGTATTCGACGGACCTGTTCAGGCGTGCATGAGAGGTGCAGTACAGCCAATAAGCTAACAGGAGATGGAATTGTAGAAGATGATGATGGGAGAAGGCTTACTCGGTGATCTACACTTCCACTGCCAGGTCGCTCTGAGCGATTACCCGGTGAGTTCATGCGCTGGCCAACGGCAAGCGTCTTCAATCTTGGGCAGACGTTCGACCGGCTAGCACTGCCCACCTTGACCTGCCTTGACGTAGTCAGAACAGCAGCGAATTTACGTCAAAGCCGCTGTTTTACAGTAAGAGAACTAGCAGCGACCATCTGGAGAAATGTATAAGATCAAGCTCACTGCAAGAGATCTGATTCATCTGAATGTTGGATGGAGTTCGACAGATGTAGGAGACGTGCCGCTGCCCACTGTCGGCATACATGAAGAGTATATGCATGGAAGCAGGCCTGTGGCGAATCTGCGCGGGAGGTTAACCGGCTGGAAGCGGTCCGGGCGTCGGAGACGGGTACTGTACGGGTGGCCAGAAGCGACGCGTCCGCGGTAAGTACGACGGCCGCGTTCACGGCAGCACGTAGACCTCCCCAGGGGGTCCATATTCGACCGCTGCCCGCATTGTACTTGGGCTTGTCGGTGGTCGTTTAGTCTGTCAAACAGGCACAGTCCACTGCCATCTCCGGCGTGAAGACACGCGGCGACGCTGGGCGTGGCGAGCGTTGGCGCCTGGATGCGAATGTGGTTTCCATGGCGGCGTGGTTCTTGCCAGCGCTCCTCCTCCCTCGAGGCGTCGACAGGATCTGTTAATGCGCTTGCGGTTGTATGTGCATACGACCGCAAGAGAGCGACGTTTATGAGAAGAGAGGCTGGTGGGGATTTTGGGAGGAGAAATGGCGAAAAATGATGATCAGAAGAGGATGATGCAGCGACGGGACCAAATAAGCGCCACTTGAGGAGGGCGGGAACACAGCCTGGCAGTTGCCCTCGCTGTCTTGGACCGACCGCCGTCTGTGTCTGTTTCGTACAAAACCTCGATCTGCTGGGAGCGACGTCTCGGGCTGTACGGCATTCTCTTCTCACTTCCTTCCTCTGCCCTCCATAGCAGCCCCACGCTCCTTGCTCCCTCCCTCCCTCCAGGCGGACGCGTCCCGCCGTCCTGCTCGTCAGCGCATCGCCCTCAAGGTCTTCGTTCTCCCCCAGCAACAACAACAATATGATCTTCTCTAACGTTCTCCTCGCCTCTCTGCTTGCTTCTGCCCTCCAAGTCGACGCGACTCGCTCGTCCTTCCACTCGTCCCATGCCCGCCGGTCTCTCGCTATCAAGCGCGACCTTGTTGCAGACCTCCTGAGAGAGCGTGGTCTCGGTGGCGTTCTTGGTGAGTGTGTCACCACTTCGCTATCCTCTGTCCTTCGCCTCGGTTTCGTCCTCCATCGTCGCCCAGCCCGTTCGTCTGTTGTCTGCCCTCTCTTTCCCCACCTTGGCCCGCTATACCCCCGCGAGCGACCGCCCGTCTCTGCCCCCCCCCCCCCCCCCCCCCCCCCCCCCCCCCCCCCCCCCCCCCCCCCCCCCGTCGCTGCACAGTCCTTCAGATGCCAGTCGCTCTAGCATGAACCGTAGCAAATGCCACACCGAGCCGTCGCTCTCCCCATCTCGCCAGCGGCGGGATCGTCCCCTGCAACATTCACTCCCCCATTCCATTCCTCCCTTCATCCTTCAATGGCTGCCTGCGGCCCCGAGCACCTCGCATTGCCAAAATCGCGTCGAGGGGTTGCTGCAAGCGCTGTCTCCGTGCGCGGCGATGTCGCGACGCCCGTGTGATCATCACCGAAACTGTTGATCTTCATGCGGGATAACATCTCATCGCGGGCTCTTCCCCATCCCAGCACGAGCCATGCCCAACGTGGTTCTCTGCTGTAGCGTCGCCGTTGTTGGCGCCTTCAGCTCGTCCGGCGACATTACCCCGTCGCGCTGCGGCGTAGTTACGCGACTGGGCGCTTGTTCGATCGCCACCGATCACTTCCCATTTTTGGCACATCGCGCCTCACAGACGACGCCGCAGACGTCGTTTCACGGCAATATGAGAACGTCTCTTCACCGGTGCCAAACGGGACTTATTGGGGTCTTACGACCATCACTCATCTACTCTGGAATATGCTCGGCGTTATGAGGAGCATATACCGGGGCAGGTGAGCTCCGTGCCCCGGAATTGTCTCCGTTCTCAAGCCGAGACTTTGTTCTCTTCAGTCGCCATGCGCTGTGCACGAGTGCAGTATAGCTGACCCTCTCTCATAGGTGACACCGGTGACCTCCTCGGTAGTCTCGGCGGGGATCTTGGGGACATCCTGGGTGACGCCACCGGTGGCCTCGGGTCCGCCATAGGCGACCTTGGTCAGCCTGACCCGACGACCTCCTTGGTTCCCGCAAGCTCCACCAGTGTGTCCTCCTCAGCGTCGGACTCTGCATCAGCGTCATCAAGCGCATCCGCGTCTACTTCGGACTCGGTATCTGCATCAACGACGGACTCCGTCTCTGCGTCGACGACCAGCTCCGTCTCGGCATCGACAACAGACTCGACGTCAGCAAGCGTCACCGATACCCCCACATCGATCTCCACCACCGACTCGGTGTCCTCGACGACCTCCTCAAGTGTGGACCCGTTCTCCTCGTGGCTGTCCTCGATTCTCAACCCCCAGCCCACGAGTTCCGACTCGTCCGTGATCGCCTCGACCACCGATGCTCCGACCACGACTGACGTATCATCCACTTCGGACGCGGCCTCAACGACTGACGCACCTTCGACGACCGATGCAGGATCTTCCACTGCGGCCGCATCGGACTCGGCCTCATCCTCAAGCACGAGCGTAGATCCTCTTTCCTCGTGGCTGTCGTCTATCCTCAACCCGCAGCCGACGTCGAGCGACTCGTCTTCATCCGCAGCCGTGACGTCCGACTCCGCGAGCACGTCTGACTCTGCCTCCGCGACGATCACGTCGGCTCCCGTCAGTGGTTCGGACTCTGCCTCCGTCACTCCATCGGACTCCGCTTCGTCCTCGAGCACGAGCGTGGATCCCCTTTCGTCGTGGTTATCTTCGGTCTTAAACCCCCACCCGTCGTCGAGCGACTCGTCCGCGTCCGCTTCGATCACGTCCGCCCCCTCGGGCTCGATCACGTCGGCTCCTGGCTCCTCGTCCGCGTCGACCACAACGGACCCCTTCTCCATCTCCCTCCCCATCTCTCTCCCGGGTAGCAACATCACCTCGTCGTCCTCTGCGTCGATCACTGGTGCTCCTGGCAACTCCTCGGCTTCCGGCTCTGCCTCTATAACTGGCAGCGACAGCGCGTCTATTACCTCGTCGAGCATCAGGTATGTTCGCAATGCTCGTAGTATGCGTACTTGGGTATCAGGGCGCTTTACTGACAACGTTATAATCTCAGTGCCTCTATCACTGGTGCTCCGGGTAACTCGAGCTCCAGTGTCAGCGTATCTGTCACCGTCAGCGACAACTCGACCATCACGTTCTCCGGCAACGCGACCATCACGTCGGCCTCCAGCGCGAGCATCACTTCGGGCGTGAGCGCGAACATCACCTCGTCGGCCTCCTCCAACGGAACGATCATCAGTCTGCCGTCGGTCACCTCGTCCTCGATCGCGTTCAATACGACCTCGACGTCGTTCTCGCTCTCCGTCACCCCGTCGATCAACTCACAGTTCACGTTTGTCACGGACACGTCTCTCGCCGTCGCCTCGCAGCCGTCCTCGACGGGTACGCCGACATCGTCGCTCACGGACCCCGACGAGCCGACGACCACGTTCACGGTCAATCCCTCCTCTGCCGCGGACACCAAGCCGACGCAGGCGCCGCTCCCGTCAGGCCTCCCGACGCAGATCTTCCCCGCTGAGGGCTCCAAGCCGTCTGACCCCGACTTGTCGGGCTATTCGCTGATCTCGCTCCTCTTCGACTCGGGCCTCAACTGGGAGTTCGTGGTGAAGAACACGAACTCCTCGTCGCAGATCTTCGCGTGGATGTCTCCCCTCCTCCAGGCCTCGCTGAGCCTGACTGGTAAGACTCTCATGCGCATCATCTCAACGAGCTCTTATTGATGTCCTCGATTCTATTATACAGCTGACCAGGTGAAGACCTACCAGCTCCGCGTGCACGTCCCCGATGACTACAAGAGCGCCGCCGATATCGGCCTCCTCGAGACGATGTGGCTCGCATGGATCCCCAATCAGTCCGTCGACGTCCTCGCTCAGCAGCTCAAGGTGCTGAGCTCGGCGTTCTACACTGCGCTCTCGTCCCCGTACAGCGACCTCGCCAAGCACGTCGTCTCGACCTTCCCCGTCACCAGTGTCTCCACCACCACGGACAATGGATCTGGATCTGGATCTGGCTCTGGTTCGAGCGATGCCTCGTCCTCCGGTGCCAGCTCGTCGTCGAAGACGCGCGAGAACGCAATCATTGGCGTCGTCACGTCGCTCGGCGCGATCACGCTCCTCATCCTGGGCTTCCTCGTCTTCCGCGCCATCAAGCAGCGCCGCGAGCTCGCGCACCGCCGCCTCTCGGACCCGCACGAGCAGGAGTTCGTTGGCGCGCCGCCCGACGACCACGAGTTCGACCGCGACTCGGTCGGTGGCCAGCGCCGCCGCTCGTTCTACTATGCGGCGGACTCTCTGCGCACGGCCCAGGACCACAACGCGACGGGCGCCGTTTCTGAGGATCCGTTCAACCCGAACATGCGCGAGCGCCGTCCTGTCATCGGCACGCCCATCCTGCGTGACAACACGATGAACTGGTAAAGGAAGGAGGAGGGCCCTTGAAGGGCGCGGAGGAGGGCGCATGGACAGCTACCGATGGACGGATGGAGAGGACTGGGGCCTCGTTCGACGCCCGACGTTTGGCCTTTGGGGGATCGATCGTGAAAAATGATACCTGGCCGAACGCCCTCCTCGTTCTCCTTTTCTCTCCCGTTTGGTCTCTCTCGTGTTTGTGCTTGCTTGTTGTGTGCTTGTGTGTTTGTTGGGACCCGGTTTTTCCTTTCCTTCGCGCGCCGCGGTATGGGTGGCACACGGGCGGGCGTCGGGTCGCGCCTCAGGCTCTCTCGCGGATGAGCAAGGAGCGGCCTCGCCGGCCCCTTTGTAGGCTGCAGGCCGCCCGTCTCTGCATTTGCTCTTTGCTCATTGCTCATTGCTCATTGCTCTTGGTTAACGTCTCTCGCACGACCCCTCCCGCTCCTTTACGACTTCCGTTCTTTTGACTTCATCCGTCTTCGACGTACCCATACCGTATATTCATTTTCAATATTTATTTGCTCTGTTGTCGCCATCCCCCCGATACCCCGGTGTCGCGCTGCGTTGTTGGGGACGCGTTGTGTGTCAGTGTGCGCAGTGCTCGCTTTTTTTTTTTTACCTTAGACTTGTTGGTGTTGCTTCTAAATTTTCCCGAGTGGTGGTTTCGCGTATATGTTCAGCACGCAGCGCATGCGGCCTTGACCTGGCCCCCCGGAACGCGTTACTAGTATTAGTATTAGTACGTACTTGTCAGACTTTCGATCATGGTCCCGTTCCGCTTCCCGTACGAATGCGTATGTACACGCTGTAGATCGTCGTACTAGTGCATCGTATCCCCGCGTCGCACTGGCTGCCACACACATACACACATCTTATCCCCGTTGACGTCTAGTTGCGTGCACGCTTGTGGATCGCCCCCCGAGTCCCCCTGCTGCCATCTCTGAATCACTCACCATCACCATCATCACTTATTCGTATTGTTTTACTTAGAACCCTGTTCCGCGCTCGCGAAAGTGTCTATATCAATATCTGGTTCGGATCGTGTCACCTGTCCCTTGCGTCTATGCAGCATGCTATTTTCGTGCCTTCTGAGTTCTGAACGAACAACAGTTCGTGCGACGGACGGAGGGCTAGCGTTGGGAACGCCGTCCCGCATCCCGCATGACAGGGAGGCAAGCGGGCGACAGACGGGCACGGTTAGTCCCATCTATCATGGGAAGACAGATAGATGGATGCAAGTGCACCCGCTGAATCTTCCTTCCTCTTCCTAGCACTGTCAGGCTTCAGCACGAAGGGGGCACTTCATCGTATTCAGAATGCCGCACGGCAACACGAGACCACAAGAGCCACGGTCCACGGTCCAGAGCTCACACTACCCCCGCGCGCAGCTGCTCCCGGAACCGGCGCACAATCGGCACCATCCCGCCCTCGTCGACGTCGAACCCGAGCGCAAGCGCATACGTATTATCGAACCGCGCCGGCCACGACGACACGACGCGCCTGTTCGTCTCGTCGTCCCCGAAGCTGATCAGCGCGGCGGCCTCGGGGCCCGCGACGGCGGCGAGCGCGGCGATCTCCTCGCGCACGGTCGTCGTGAACCCCGGGAGGCACACGACGCGCGTGTGCGGGAAGAAGGCGTCTGCAGGGATGCGCCGCGCGTGCAGGAAGTTCGCGATGGTTGTCTCGGGGCTTGCGACCCAGAGCGGGAGGTCGAGGTCGGGAGAGCTGGGCGACGTGCCGATGGGGCAGGTGCTGGGGAGTCCTTGGAGGGGTTCGCGGATGATACCTGGGGAGTGGGAGCAGACCCAGGCCTGTCAGCAGCCGGTGTGTGCAAGAGTTGGGCTTGAGGTACTTGCCTGAGATGAAGGAAGACGCTGCTGCGGAGGGTGCTCCGGCACGCACCACGATCGTGGGTAGCCGGAGGATGCGGCCGTCGACGAAGCCTCGGCGGGTGTATTCGTTGATGAAGATCTCGTCGATAAGCTTCCCCATGCCATATGCACCTTGCGGGGTTGCGATCGTGTTGGGCTCGATGACGTCGGGCTGATGGACGTTCAGGCTTTGGCATTAATGGAGCAACGTGGCGGGAACGTACCAACGGTCCGCCGTAGACGGCTAACGAAGATGTGAAGATGAATTTGATGACATGGCCGGCCTTCGCTCCGTACTTGCGTGCTGCATCCAGCACCGTCCGAACAGAGTCAATGTTGACCTAGCCCAGAAACTGACGTGAAGCACATGTATACGAGAGGGCAAAGACTGAACTAACCTTCACTCCGAAGTCGAAGTTATCCTCAGAGCCCCGGGACATGATGCCATGGAGGCAGTACACCGTGTCTGGGACTCCATACTCGGTCTGGAAGATTGCATCAACTTCCTCGGGGTTCGTCAAGTTTGCCTTGATGGTGACAGCATTCGAACCCGACGGAGCCTTTGGTTCGATGACGTCCACAAGAATAAGCCTGACATTTGGTGTTTGCGGATCTGTTTGCAGGGCACGAGCCAACTGGATGCAACGGGCGTTACCATGAGCACTTCATATGCATGTAAACCATACTCACCAGCGAACCAAGGAAGCCTCCCGCTCCCGTTATCAGGATGACGTTGTTACCTGACATCCTGCAAGTAAGTCAGAGATAGGTTGAGCGAGAGGAGTGGCTGGCGACAGGGTCTATCGTCCTGCATTGCGTCAGCTTATACCTCATCCGGAAGGATCCTCTAAGGAAGGCCGACGGGGCCCCCCTATGACACGTGAGCTCTGCTACGGGCCGAGACTTACCGTGTACGTAGACAGCTTTTCAGAAGACAACACTGGTGCTACTCGTAGACGGAGACGAAACATAGTATACATCGACATATTCGTACAAAGAGACCCTGCAGTCGCGCACCGGATGAGTACTAGGAGAGCGCCGACTCAAGACCCACTTGCCTTCGTTAGACTGCGGAACGGTTTTCTTCTTTCACGCCTTTCCAGCCGATCCGAACAAGTGGAAGAACCGCTCACAGACAGCTTCAAAGGCCTGTGTTGCGTCCTCGACCGCGTCAGGGAAGGGCTTGCTCGCCAACGCCTCGGACAAGTGCTTGGCATAGACATCACGGCCCCAGCTGTTGATGTTGATCTACATGATGCTGAGAGTCGCTCCAGGTCTCGTCGAATTGGGATGTCTTACCTTGGAGATGCCGTTCTTGATGCACTCTCTGAACAGCTCGTCCGGTAGCTGATCGGTACCGTGGAGACACAACGGGACGGAGCCCTTGAACGTCTTCTGCAGGTCTTTCAAGCTGCGAAATGCGCACACCCGTCAACAAGACGGGCATCATCTAGGTCGTTGACCTACTCACATGTCTTGTCTGAAGTTAGGAGGGTTGATGTACGATCCGTGAAGGTTTCCAATACTGGGCGCAAGTACCGTCGCACCCGTCCTGCGAGATTCATAAGCATGGGGGCTACGAGCGAAAGCCGACTCGAATTCTCACCCCTCAATAAACGCGAGAGCCTTCTCTGGGTTAGTCAGCTTGGCGTCGGATATCACCCTCAGCCCGGCCTCTCCACCTTCAAGGCGTCCGAGCTCGACCTCGACTGCGACGCCACACTTCTCAGCGCGTTCGACATATGGCCGTGCGAGAGCGATGTTCTCTTCGTCAGTCTATTGGTGGGTGTCAGTCGACTTAACGTGCAGACAACATGCGCGTCGATGCATACCTCTGCGTGACTAGCGTCCACCATGATGCTGTCGAATGCAATTCCCTGTTCTGCGAGGGAAAGCGCGAGCTCAAGGTGCTCTGGATCGGTTGCATGATCGAGGTTGACCGCAATCGGGACAGAAGCCTGGTGAGCACTATGTCGAGGACATCAATTATTATTCGTAGGATTGCGTTTGTTGTCTTACGCGTTGAGGCAGAACTGAAGCCAAGGGCCCTTTCCGAAGGCGAGAGTGACGGGGAAGAACTGTATGATAGCTGGACTGCGACATCGCTCGGCCGCACGGACCAATCCGATCACACAGTTCGCATCGTAGCTGTTGGAGGACCCGTTAGCTGCAGCGATAAGAAAGGCACCCCACACGGTTGCATAACACTCACCAGGTTTGTGCTAGGATCCCATAACCTTCTTCCTCCGCTTTGCGTAGAATGGCTAGGGTGCGATTGTTCTCAAGGCTCATGGTCTCGATCTCTTTTGGCAGGGCTCTCTGTGGGGTAGTCGAGGAGATCTGACACAGTGGTACTGTCACTAGAGTTGAGCTCAGGCATCCCGATGGATGACCGCGTCTGGCGCCTGGCCACCTGACCCGTATCAGCGTGGCTTTACAAAAGACTAGTACCCATCGTATGCAGTGTTGTCGTATCCCTTTCTTCCCTTTCTTCTCTTTGATATGCACTCGCAGTCTTCTCTGCTACCTGGTAACAGCTGCATGTTGGTTGGATAAAGGCAACGGTGATTAAGCGGCGTGCAAAAGCGTGCAGTCGGCGTGGGAAGTATGACGTGGCTAGTAGTTTGTGGCTGGTGTCCGCGCGTTGTTTCTTGTCAATGTGAGTACATGAGTATATGGTCTCTACAGCGTTTCCATATTGATTTTGCTTCAATCCGAAGCCAGCACGTCCAGTGAAGCTGCGCGAGCCTGACGGGTCGCATCAGGAACTGCTGCTACTAGCTCTGCTACCCCTCGTAAGCACGGTGTGTCAACTTCTCGCAATACCGTGTCGACAACGGCATCGGAAGGAACATCATGGCAGGCATTTGGGCAAAGAGCACCATGCGCATATGCATGTCTTCAGCACATTGCACCTACCTCTTTGACAACGAGCCGGAGCGTATTGCATATTAGACGACACCAGTTCTGCCCCTCATCCGGTGTCCCTCCTCCTTCACCTCGGTCCTCCGACCGACACCCTCGACTCGAACTGCTTGCCGCAGGAATGAACGGTCAAGGCTTCACCTTTCACGTTCCCCGTGGCCCCTTGCCGGTGATGAACCATGCTCAGGATGTGGTCCAGCTCGATTACGGTCCCCCGGACGGCACCGTTGCGCCACCTATGTCGCAACTCAAGAACGTCAGAATGTACGTCCTCATCCCTCCTCATGCCACACCTATGCTTTCGGGAGACCTCACAATGATATCACAATGCAGCCAGGAGTGGGCGATGGCATACCGTCAACCTTCCCCAAGCGAGTCTGAGGAAGACGGGGACCCGTCGGCGGACTCCAAGTCGGAATACCCTTCCTCGCAGGAAACGCAGCTCAGCGACTTGACCGAGCCCCCCGAAGACGATGCCAGCTCAACCACCACTGTGGGTGACGTCGGCGCGGTGGACTCCTACCGTGCGGCGCCGACCCAGGCTCCCCCGCCGACCCAACAGGCTCAGTGGCACCAGTTCCACGCACTCACGAGGACGCGCACTCTGCGGAAGGAGGATACGATGATGTCGATCGACGGTGCGTTCATGCCCTACCAGCGTATCGGACCCTCCTTGACATTAAAACCTTCTTCCGGACAGCACCCTCCATCGTGGATCAGGTGGAGGAGCGGATGGTGGCCATCGAGGGTAATCTGCGCAGCGAGCTCTGCAATAGGCAGGCACAAAGCGCCGCTGAGATTCAAGCAGCAATCAGACAGTGCTTCTTGCAGACGCAGAGAGAGCTGCTGGACCTCAAGAAAGAGGTCGTCGACCTGCGCCTCCAGCTCGAACGACTCGGACTCCGCAACGGGTACTGATGTCGAGTTTTGCGTATACTTGTACTTATACTTCTGATCTCCGCCTGTACCATCTATGCCGCGATGTAGCTTCATGCGCTCGCTCAAGCACGTAATGCAGTATGTTGAAGTCCGAACCACCCAGTAAGAGATCGAACAGGCACTCGCACACGGGTCTGTCTCGAGTCGAAGGCCCGAAGGCCAAGGTGCAGATTCCACGGCGAGCAGGGTACAAGTTTGCGAGAGCCGGTGGCGCTTTTACATCCCATGAACCCATATCCATCCCCACTCCAACCACTCCCAACCTCGCCCTCGCCCCAACCATCCTCCTGGACTTGATCCTTCGCGCTCGCGCCATCCTCGTCTTGATCCTTCGCGCTCGCGCCATCCTGGGCTTGATCCATCGCGCTCGCGCCTTGATCCGTCGGGCTCGCGCCATCCTGGTCCTGCTCGGCTCTATCCTGGATGTCGGCTCTGTCCTGGGTCGGCTCTGTCCTGGGTCGGCTCTGTCCTGGGTCGGCTCTGTCCTGGGTCGGCTCTATCCTCGGGGAGTCCTGTAGGATATCCAGTTCCCCGGGGCCCCAGGGTAAACGCTACAATTACAGTAAGGTCCAATGTCCTATCCGAGTCCAAACAAGGTCCAATGTCCTATCCGAGTCCAAGCAAGGTCCAATATCCTATCCGAGTCCCGAAACCAGGGGAAACCGAGGCCAGAGAAGGAGAGAGAGAGGAGAGAGAGAGAGAGAAGAGAGAGAGAGAGAGAAGAGAGAGAGAGAGAGAAGAGAGAGAGACCGAGCGCTAGAGAGAGAAACCAAGACCAAGGGAACCGAGACCCGAGAGAGAAAAGAGAGAGACCGAGACCAGATGAGAAGAGAGAGAAAGAAGAGAGAGAGACAGAGACCAGATAGAGAAACCAAGACCAGAGAGAGAAGAGAGAGACCGAAACCAGATAGAGAGAAGAGAGAGACCGAGACCAGAGAGAGAAACTAAGACCAAGCGAACCGAGACGAGAGGGAAACCGAGACCGAGAGAAACCGAAACCAAGGGAGACGAGAGGAACCGAGACCAAAAAGAAACCGAAACCAAAGAGAAACTAGGACCAAAAGAAAGCGAAGGTGAAGAAGAAGAACCGAAACCGAAAGCGAGTCGAAAGGGTCCATATCCTGATGTCCCAATTGATGTCCAATCCATCCAACCCCATTCAATCCTTCCATCCGCGAACCCATTCCCATTCCCATTCCAACCCAACCACGCCGGCCGCCTAGCGGCCGACGTTCGTCGCGCGCGGGCCACGGACCTTCGTTCGCATTGCGAGGAAGTCCGTGGACACGACCCGCATCCGCCCACCTTGCTGCTGCTGCATGCGCTCCTCCCATCGCTTGTGCGCGAGATCCGCCGCGGACCTGAGGTGTCCGATGGGCGCGGTGTTCGTCTGGGGAGCGGTGGGAGCGTGGTAGGTCTTGGGCTTCTTGGAGGCGGGCGGTGCGTCCCGCACGTTCATCGCGCGCGGGCCACGGACCTTCGTTCGCATTGCGAGGAAGTCCGTGGACACGACCCGCATCCGCCCGCCTTGCTGCTGCTGCATGCGCTCCTCCCACCGCTTGTGCGCGAGATCCGCTGCGGACCTAAGGTGTCCGATGGGCGCGGTGTTCGTCTGGGGAGCGGTGGGAGTGTGGGTGCTAAGCGAGGAGTAGGTCTTGGGCTTCTTGGATGCGGGCGGTGCGTCCCGCGAGGACGTGCCCGGGCGACCCGTAGGTCCGCCGGAGCGTGAAGTATCGCCGTGCTCTTCGTCGCGGTCGCGCTTGCGCTTCAAGTTTTGGCTCTGACCCGCAGTGCTGTTTGTAGTCGATGAAGAAGAAGAGTGAGAGGGGGGTCGAGCGGGTGTATGGGGAGCGCGAGCGGCAGGTGGCGAACGACGCTTAGGAAGAGGGGCGGTTTTCAAAATAAAGTTTCTTGCGGGAGGAGCGCTCGTCGAAGAGGCGGCTGGAGTGGATGACGAGGAGTGAGAGGGTTCAAACTCCTTGCGCGCCTTCTTGACGGTGAAGCTTGTTGACGTGGTCCTCGATGGCTGGGACTCGTCGATGACCTTGCGCTTCTTCTCCCGGGGCCTCTGATCGCCGACAGGTGCCCTTGTGGTGATTGTGGGCTTGTGAACAGTACCTGTCGTTGACAGCTCAACTGGAGGTGAAGGTAGGACTAGGAGCGTGTCACGGGTTGACGGGGTAGCGATCGAGGAAAGTGCAGACGCTTGGACAGGCGAGAGCAAGGGCTGGTCGCGACCTTGTCGTACGACTTCGGAATCGAGAGAGTCGGCGTCGTTAGAGTTGCCACTGTCGTTATCAAGTATGACAGTCTCCTTGTCCTCGGAGTCAACAAGCTTCGCCAACTTTGTGTAAGCAGTGCTGGGCTGCAGTCTTCCATCCCCGAACGAAGTAACAGAGGGCGGGCGTGCGGGGGAAGTGACTATGGTTGGAGGAAGGACTGCGCTGGGCTCTTCCAGCTGCTCTGCTTGAGGAGGATTCGACGGCAGGATAGTCGCAGCGTCGGGGTCCTCGAATACGCTGTCGACGCTCACCTCTTCCATGTAGTGATCAGAAGGGAGTTGGGGAGAGGGGAGCAGGGGTGAAGTTGGAGTCGACAGTGGAGAGGAGTATGCGTGGGGCACGGAGAACCATGGGGGCATCGGCCGGGGTGCGGGAGTGTGAACGGGTACGGCATCAGCTCTCCGGTTGCTCATGATGATGTCCAACGGTAGGGTGATAACGCTGAAGGCGTAGCATGAGCAAAGCGTCCACAAGGAATTCGTTAATAGGAACTCACCATATCTCTGACTGAAGTCCTGGTGACGATGCAGATGTAATGGAGGGGCGCGGGCCGCCAAAGAGAAGCGAGAAAGCGGGTGCTATGATGATCTCCTTGCGTTCGTCCGAGTCACTTTGGTCAGTGAGCGGTTGGTTCGATTCAGGGTGAGGCTGGCTAGGGTCAGGACTAGCCGCGCGGGGTTCGTTGTCCTCAATCCTAGAGGTCGCGCTATGAGAGTCACGCCTTCATGATGCTCGAAGACACACTCACAGTGAAATTTCGTGAACGTCGCCCTGCGCCATTGCCATCTCGAGCTCCTGAGCAAACATGTCCATATCACGAACGCGTTCCTCAGTTTTCTGTTCGTCCATGTCGCCTTGTGGAGTCTCGACGAGGTGAATGCCAAGTCCGGATGCCTGCTCCCTTGACGTCGGGGGCGCACCTGAGGTGTTAATAGGGGGAGGTGCGGAGGATTTGGTGAAGGGGGAAGCAGTGAGATAGTCGGACATAATGAAGCTGATGGTAGAAGTTGTGCGGTGTGTGAAGAATAGTAGAAAAGACTGCGCAGCAGTACGAAGATGTAGAGTAAATATGAAGCGTGCGGGGATAATGATGGTATAGGAAAGAGAAGTGTGCTGAGCTGCGAGCGGGCGGGCGGCGAGGTATGGGCTGACCGGGCCAATTCGATATCCACCCACAGATTGCTGTCACCTACCTTGGACATCTGCAATATGGGCTTACCTATGCATGGAGTTGGATGGGAATATAACCTCAAGCTCATCAGCGCAACTTTCATTCATTATATGCGTCATCATGCAGGACATCAGACGGCAGAGACTGGGGGCGAAGTGACGGATGTGAGCTCTCAATACACTTGAAGCGACAAGTACTCACCGAGTTCGCAAAGCGCCAGTTCTTGCTCTAACAGTCGTGATGGGGATGCAAGCTGATGCAAGTCATCGTCACGGAGGACAGACTACGCGCCGCGGGCTATGGCGCTCGGCGCCCCGCCATGTCCAAATTAGGCAACTGCGCGCCTAGCCGCCGCGAGCATATTGCGCATTCGAGAATCCAATTCATGTCAAGAAAATATAAGAGTGCATATGTGAGCATACTGGATAGTACATATCTATCTACATATCATAGGTACTACATAAGAAGACTGCATGATGGTCAAGAGTTGAGGACGCTATCGTACATTACTACATTGTACTCTACACAAGTTCGAAGTAAGTAGGCGGGTAAGAACGTCCAGGGACAGTACAGTGAGAATATGCATTAGTTATGGTACGTTGTCCGAGCGTAGATCATGAGTAGCCGTATGTCATAAGCGTCGATTGCAGCGAGTGATAGAGTCGCGCGAGCCGCTCAACTTCGCCGGTGGAAGAGGTGCTTGACGGTCTGTAACAGACCTTGGAAGCATCTCCTATTCCTTGGGTAAGCGGGGCGTGCTTTGAGGTCGTCAGTGCCGGAGCCGTGAGGGGGGTCTATCTGGGTGATGATAGGATGATCGTCCGACCCATCCGCTGTTGAGACGTCCCACGCGACCTCACAGCTCGAGCTTGTGGCCGTATCCCCTTCGAAAGCAGACCCAATGCTCGGCTCATATGTATCATAGCCGTCGAAGGGGATGATGATATGGGGATGTGGCGTAGACTCGACCGAGGGAGGGAATAAATCATGCCCCGGTTCAGGGCTGGCATGGCGGGACCTCTCCGGGGGTGCAGGCGAGGGCGAGGGGAGAGGTGATGGAAATATGGAGGGGGAGAGGTTCTTGCCAAGGGGAACTGCACGCTCGGCGAATGGTCGCACTCGCTTAGCAACCGCATCGTGTTTGTCGCAGTCTGAAGGGCTGCCGCAGAGGCCATGGTTCTCGAGGCTGACTCGCCGTTTCTTGGGACGTGATGGGGGCTGATACTGTGGGTCTGTTCGACTCCGCTTGCGAGTACCGGGACCAACCTCTTGGCTATCGAGTGGCTCCGGAGACGAAGACAAACCCAGCACAGGTGGCAGACGCCTCGGAAAGCCTGCCTCGGCCGATGTGCTCCAGTCCGAAGCAGCTGGAGACAGAGAACGCGTATACTCAGGTTGAGCTCGCTCCTTGCCCTTGAGAGATGGGCGAGGTGAGTCGGAGCAGGCAGTGGAAGATCCCGAAGAGGCACTGGTTTCGGACGACAAGGATGGCGAGCGTCGGCACGTGTAGGATTCGGGGTTTGTATAGGGAAGGGTATGGGACACTAGGAGCGGCCTAAAGTTGCGTATTAGCACCATGGAATCCGCCTCGGCCCATGAGAGCGTCGCCGGTATTTGCTCAGAGTTAACGAGCGATAAGAAGGGGGACAGTGCGTCTGGTGCGTCGGTCGAGTAATGATCTTCCGGGGTATCAATGACTGAATGACCAGATGCATAGCCGTCTGCCGCTGCGTCCCGACGTCGAGCGAGGAAGGAGACCAGCGAGTTCTTCATCTGCGCGATGGATCGATCAACCCCGCGCCTGACCCTCACATAGTCGTCCGAGCGGACCCAGCCCTCAGTCGCGTCAAGGTACGACACGACATCAGCCAGATATTCCGACATGGTTATGATAGTCAGACTATCGAGGATATAGTGCGGTTCTTCGGCCTCCAGAAGATGCAACTGATGGTGAACTGCGACAATCTAACCAGAGAGACGCGTCACACAAAACTGAAAAGATGGAATAAGAAGAGGATACACGCACGATTGCGATAACATTCTCCACAGTGTTCCCAGGAAGGAAGGATAACATCCGACACAGCAGCTGCTCCAGCATGCCCGCATGCTCCAGCAGCGTTTCCAGCAGCGCTACGTATCCTGGGATCTCATGAAGATCCAGGGTGAAGGCAGGAAGCGTGATAACATCTGAACATACGTGCCAATCGGTGTTAGCGACACGGTGACCATATACGCGACATTCGTCACGAAGGCACGTACTGCTCCTGAAGTGGTTGATGAGCTGTTGAGCCCATGCCGCGGCTTGGCGCGGCGTCAACACCTGGTCTGGGTGAAGGAGCCCAGAAAGCGAGAGATCGAGAGACATAGTAGCGTGCAGCTGTGAAGGAAGGACCTGCCTTGTGGGCCCGCTTGCGTACGCCTCAAGCTACTTATTGCGCGTACGGGCGACAATGCATGGCAGAACTTCTCGCGCGGACAATTGCGCTCGCGTGATGACCTCGCGACGGCGCACACGGTATTAGTTTGCGAAATTTCCTACTCAGGGTCATCTTCTCCGGGAAGCTCATTTCGCGACGCGAGGCGCACTGTGCTGCGAAGATGGTGGACAAGACAAAAGAGAATAAGCGCTCATATATCGCCTGATGGACGGGAAGAGGCGACAAACGCCAAGCAGGGATGAACTGCTTGAGGCCAACAATAAGCCCAAGAAAACATTTCGCACAGGGAGTCAAGATGTATAGAATAGGAAGCGGTGGCACTGTTGTCACTTTTCAAAGACGGAAGTACTCGACGTTCGAGGACAATTGCTCCGGGTTCTACTGAATACCCCATTATTATGAGTCCCTTGTAATGGCGTGAAGCTGAAGACCCTTACCTCTGAAGACGATAGTTCACGACTAGAATTGAACACGTATGGTACGACGCTAGAGCAGTTTATCTGCCACCATGCACCGCAGCCGTAGACCGCACCCCGCGCGCTCGTCCAGCACAACCCGGAGTTTATCAATGAGCAGGGCCGTAAGCCCAACAGGAAGTCGGAGGTCCTCCATGTTGGGACAAATAGCGCAAAAAGACTTCTTTTCAGCCTTCAGAGACGGACGTAGCGCATCGAGGCACTGGTCGACGAGATGTGCGTCGCAGAGCTCGAGGCGGGTGACATTCGGGAGGAGGCATAAGAGCAGGTTTGAGTCGCACCATGACGGCCACACACGCTGGCTTGCGATGGTGACATGGCGAATCGTCGTAACATGACCGGCAACGAAGGCTTCGATGGCTTGCTGGAGGAGCGTTCGGGTTGCGCCCGCCGTGTTCAGCTCGAGGCGCAGCGACGAGCCCGTGTCGGGGTTGGATACAGAGATGGCGAGAGCGGTGAAAGTGACGTCGATGGTGAGTGCGGTGGAGGGGTCCATGAAGGGGAAGCGGATCTCCGTGGAAGGCGACAGACGGTGTGCGTCCATTCCATGTAGACGGATGGCGCAGTGCGATGGAATGACGATGAACGAGAGGATACTCCGCATGAGGTTAAGCGAGCTATCCTGGCCGCGACAGTCACCGATGTCGAGCCTTCGCAGGAAGGGGAGGGATGCCGAGCCCATGATCGGCGGGTCAGGTGGGTACAGGTGGGTCGGCAGCCCCGATATCCTGGCGTCTTGAAGGAGGGGTGTCTGCGACAGGAGCTCGAACAAGTCGTGGAGCGACCAATACACTGGGGAGGACACGAAGGACACAGACAGGTGCGTCAAGCTCTCGAAGAAGTTGGAGGGCAAGAACGGCACGTCGTGCAGCACGAGGTTCCTCAGTTTTGGTGCCGCCCCGTTGAACAGCTCGACCGTCCCCTTGAACATGGCCGAGTCGACCTCGTTCGCACCCGGACGAGCGACCCTGCGGCGTATGATAGCGCGCTCGAGCCAGCGCCCGGGGAATGCGAGTAGATCCGCAGATAGCTCCGCGGGCGTGCATTCGCGCAAATCATGCAAATGCAACTCCGCAATTCTCGCACTCTGCCCGACCGCATCCCTGAGCGCTGCGCTCGGACGGTTGCGATCGACATAAACGACCAGAGGGGCTTGCTGGGCGCGTGTGCGGAAGATGGACGACGCTGTGTAGCCTACAGTGGTCTCGGGGATTGTCGACCACAGAGAGGGCATGTCGAGTGCGAGGGCACGCCAGCTACGGCACACGTGTGTGACGGGGAGGAGTTCGTACGTCTGCTTGGCGGAGGAAGGCCCAACGTATCCAGGAAGCGAAAGCGAGGATGGCACCATGGAGAACACGAGGGCGAGCAGCTCGGGTGGGAGCTTGTTGATAGGACAATGTGCGTTCATGGTTTCTTGGATGAGGCTGGCAGCGAGATGCAGGACGAGCTGGACCTGCGTCAGCTGCAGAGGTTTTGGTGAGTTGGCGGAAGGGGCGAGCATGATGGGGAAGACCGTACCGTCTCCATACTGAGCGCGAATTCCCGGTCAGTACTCGGAGCCGCCACAAGTGACGAAGTGGCACGCACCTGAGAGACCAACGCTCGCGCAATACATCTTCAACCACGGTGTTCAGAATGTGCATTGTGGCGGACTGTGCGGTAGTGGCAGTGGTAGTGGAGGCCATGACGCCCTGCGAAACGTTAGCGAACGGCGAGAGTATACGCGTACCGAGCACCCCCCCTGCATTTTATACCGTCGCCTGCTGTCAGAGTCGAGGTCGGGGCGCCCGTCACGATACGTACATTATCGGAATGCTGAAACATCTTCAAGGATATTTGACTTCCCAGTTCGGACCGCAAGCAAGAGACCAGCCACGCCCCCAAATGCCCCCTACCTTCGTTACCTTGTATACCTCATAGAAGAGATCACCGCAAGCGGAGATTACCAGCGAGGCTAAGAAGTCGCGGTCAAGTGGTCGAAGAGGAAGAACTGTGTTACATGCACCGCACCGGAGGCGTCGAGTCGAGCGCTTGGAAGTGGAACCGTCGCCCCGACGGCGCATCGGAGAGAAAATCGAAGCTGTGTGCAGACGATATATCTCGCTCCGCGGATCACTCCGCACCGATTATAGTGCAAAGCAGATTTAAATACACGAGACTAGACTGCACGCACATAACGGACTTCTGGATTCAAGCAGAACCCTGCTGCCTCTTACGTGGCGGGAGAGTGGGTTCCGGAGGTGGAACGCCAGACTTGATACAGGCCTCGACCAGTTCATACCGCACCTTCTGCCACTCTCGCCGTTGTTCTATCGGATTCCATGACCGTCAGAATGGAGAGATGAATGCCGAAATGAAACCTTACGGGCGCTTGGCCAAAACATCATTAGATACTCTGTACGCTTGACGAACGTCTTGGAAGCCTCAAGTGCAATCGTCAATGTCGGGTCTTCTCTCCACAGCACTAGAGCTCTGCGAAATTGTTATTCAAAAGAACAAGCCGACGACAGGGACCCCACGTACTTGATGACATGCGACATGAACCAGTATATCAGCAGCGGCTTCCTGTGATCCAACGCTGGCACTGGTATACCGGCCTGGAGGTTTTGCCACAATCGCTCAGCCATAACCATGCGGAGTTTCACTGGGCATGACAACCGATGAGTGAGTATCACGACATGGCGATAGATCGCCCAACGTACGCCAGCCCTCAGCCTTGTCGCGGTAGAACAACCGACCATTCCTAGGAAAGGCGAATGCTGAGTCTCTGGTTATAAATTGCATCGCACTATTCTACTCACGTTGTGATTTGTGGAATATACCTCTGGAACTCATGCGAGACGCACATTCGTGCGCTGAAAAGCATCTCCCTTGCTTGGAAGCCAAAGGTGCGCTCCAACTCGCACGTGTGCTGGTTCAGCGCGTTCTCGAGTGCATCGATTTCGAGCCATGTTTGCATGGCGAACTGAGCCCGCGCTGCATCGTTCATGGTCATATCCGCGCGCTTGCGCACGCACGAATGCAGGAGGAGCATCGAACGAAGGTAGAGGGCCCATACGTTATTGGGCTGCATGGGGACACCGTGTTTTGCGAGCGCTTCTCCCGGGAATAGGAGAGCATACTGGATCAAGGAGTCAGTACCTTCTGGCGCATGCAGGTATTTAAGACACGTACGTTTGATGGGTCCTTGATCCACAGTGCGTTGTGCTGGATATCCTCGAGCACCGCAGTGTACGAGTTCATGCTAGCGGTCACCATAACGCTCGCCCAGACAAGTCTCCGGCATTCCTCCTTCCGGAACTCGCCCTCGGAGACGTTCTCCGGCCAGATGAGAGTACCCGCCCACGCAGGTGCAACGTCACGTATAGACGGGCAGTTGTGTCCCAGAGATAATGCCACACAGTTGCACGTTGAGTTGACAGATTGTGGAGTTAGGGACGGGCACATGGTCAAGTTATCAGGAATGAGTGATTCGGACGGCGGGGTGTACTGTGCAGTAGATGGAGCGGCCATGAAGGTGTGTCTCGCGGGGAAAAGGTTAGTGACAGGAGAATTGTAGAATCCTGGCTGTGCTGTGCCCGGGAAGGAGGGCATAGCACTGTAGGTGAACGGGGCGGGCTCGGCTACCGATGGAACAACCGGAGTTGTGGTGGATGATGTGTACATGGGATTGCGCACATGATTGAGGTCCGCATCGAGCGTGGTCAAGGAAAATAGGCGAATGAGGGAATCCAAGAGTAGAAGTGACGAGCGCCCTCGCTCAATAGTGTGGTTCGGATGCGACTGAACCTCGAAATAAACGATGAGCTAGCATCGCCTCTTCAGTACCTAAGCAAATAATCTGAAGGCCGAAGACGTACCCAGGCCGCCTGGATTAACCCAATGTCGACCCATCCCGAAGCGAGACTGGCTTCCAGCGCGCCATGAGCCAAGTCCACCATTTTCAACGCCTTCTCACGACCCTTGGCCCCCAGTTCGACTTCAGAACTCTGTGCAAATTTGCCAACAGCCAGTGCGCTAAGGACGAGGCTGGGTTGCATCCCGCTGCGCTTCGTCGAGTTGAGGAGTGTGTCGAAGAAGCGAGGGAGGTTGATGAAGCTGACCCAATAGATGGACGAATGGAAAAGGGCTCGCAGGTCCCCAACAATACGTTGGACAGTGGAGGTGCGCTGCTCCGGTGTCAGAGAAATCACACTAATCGCGGTTGAGGCATCCTCGGTAGAGTAATAGGCCAGGAGCGCGTCCCACCAGGTGTCACGTGTGAATTGGAGGCTTGGTGTCGCAGGGATTGATACTTCTTCCCTTATATTGATGAGGTGTTCTACCTCTGCCCCCGCATCGAGGTCGACCAGAGGAAATGGGTCGTATTCTTCCGCATCGGATTCCTGATGCGGTTGTGAGCATGACAACATCCGGATTGCTGGATGCTGACCCACCTCTGTATCGGACAAGCGACCCGGACAGCTCTCGGATGAGAGTTGCACATGCGACGAGGACTGGCTCTCGTCTCCACCGGACCTGTGTGCAGCACTCTCGCTCGAATCGTCCTCGTCCTCGTCTCCACTGGGTAGGCGTCTCCGTTTCGCAGCTCTACGTGTCGTAGGGGCGCGAACGCGTGTGCCTGGCTGCTTGTCCTGTCCACGGCGCTTCGGCTGTACCTCGTAACTGCACTCTCCAACTTCGGGTGGACGTTTGCGACAGTTGAAACAAACGGGCTTGGCGCCATCGCAGCGTGTCTTCCGTATGCGACTGTTGAACATGATGAGCGTCTGCCACACGTCCTGTACGATAAGCGAATGAGGCCTCAAGAAACCCGTGAAAATCAATATCTGAAGATCTTCGCAGCGCTGGTAGGAGTAGCTCTGTTACGTCATACGCGAGGTCGCAAGCATCTTCCTGCACGGTCGTCTACACTTCTGTGACCTTGAGACCCCGCTCCAATGCGAGTAGTGAACTCTTGCCACAGGACATTGCTCGCAACTGTCTGAAGAAAAGTAGGTGGTGCGATGCCTAAGTGCGTTGACTTCCACTATTCCATGAGCCACGAGGACAGGAAACAGTGGAAGGCAACACTCTTCACGATTTCTCGCGCCAATTCCACCGCTGAGGCAATCAGTGACTGTACTAAAGTGACGATGAGGACCGGTTTCTGTATGAGAATGGGTAATCTCATACAAAGACAAGCCTTTACCGTCTGCTTTGGACTAGAACAAAGAAACTCTCTATACCTACCATTGATCACAGGCTACGTAGACCCGCGCTCTTGGCTTGCCTTGGGCGGTCAGAGGCTGGGTAGGGTCAAGTGCGATCTTCGGACGAATTCGCCGACGCGTTGGATTCGTGCCAGATCCTGCGGCAGCCTTGGACGGGAACGCGCCGCGGTTTGTGCTGGGAGCTAGCTGAGGCGATTTGACTTGTTGGGAGGAAGAGGAATCGCCGGGAGGTGACAGGGGGCTGTGCTGGTGGTCATTGCGTGAGTTGCCACTACTAGGAGTTGGGTTGCTGGAGAACGGGCTGGATGCGATAATCGCGTCGAGGTTGGTATCCATCGTGGGGTCTAGCCATGAGAAGGAGGTGTCGGCAACCACCTGCATCTCTGTGTTCGTGTCACTGTCAGGAGAGAGCTCAGGGTGCACGTGCAAGCAAGAGGGCGCCTCTCGAGGCTGATTAGACGAGCCCTAGGACAGGTCAAGGGTGTGAGCTGCTATCTGATGTAATTGCGCAACTCGCAGACCTTTGAATTAACGTTGACGTTGTAGGGGTAGGAGTTCAAAGACGTGGAGGCGGAAGACAAGGGAATGACCAGGATCCAAGTTTGAGTTTACGTGAGCGCTCGGCGCGGCGCAATTGACTGTGGCGGTGCGCAACTTATCTGCCAGGTCTAGACGGCCGCCCAGTGCCCAGTGCTGGTTGCCAGGTCATCTCTCTTTTATCAAACGTTCCCAGCCCGCCTGTTGTCCTCGCGCTCGGGATACCGCCAACCTACTCACTCCTGTTGAATGGCAGGGGCCAGATACTTTCAACAACCTACGCAAACTCCGAACCTGGTGCATGCTTACGTATGCTCATCTCGTCATCATCCCAGCTTCCGGAAGAGCGGCGAGTATGGCCAACTAAGAGCTTGCAAGTTGACGTTCCTGACCGCAGCCCGCCGCATCTATTCGGACAGCAACAGGGTGGGAATGCTGCTCATACTTGTCGACGCAGCATCGTTCAACCCCTGCCGAAGAGGACTGCAACCACGCTGCAGCACGTCTGACGGCGATCACCAGGTGCGGTGGTATCCATACATTTCATTGCAAGTCATGACGGTAATGGTTCCTTCCTATTCCATGAGAAGGGAGGAACTCCTCCTTTGCCGCTCAGGATATCTGAAGAGCAAGGCCGAAAACATCTCGGAGACCGACCTTCAAGTGCAGGCCGCTTACAGGTGCATCCCTCACGTTCTAGACATAGACGCTGTGCCCTTGTCATCTGCTACATACTACAGGCAAATCCTATCCCTTGAACCCCCTCGCGATGCGACCAGCCCATGAATCAGATACAAGAACCCGGGACGCTCGACGTCGAGTTCTTCACGAACGGCGCTAGCGCGTCATTCGCGCAAAGGACGCCTTTAACGAACGCAGCCGCAACAACGTTCGCACCATCCGGGCTCGTATGGGTGTGGTCGTTGGGGTAGAAGGAGGTGACCGTCGAGAGCCCGAGCGCCTGGAACTCGTTTGCGACATACTGGCCGTGGTCGACGTATGCCGCGCCGATCGCCTTCGCCGCGGTCTGCGCATACCCGACAAAGCGCGAGGGCGTATACGTGAAGGAGCCGCCCTCCCAAGGGTTGTCCGGTGTCTGGCTGCTGAAGATGACGTTCCCGCCCTTTGCCTGAATCGCCTTCCCTGCCTGCACCTCGTAGAAGACGAAGGTGTAGACAGTCTCCCCCGTCGTCGGGCTCGTGCACGTTTGCGTGCCATCCCCAAAGCAGTCCGTGCGCCCGTTGTCCGTCGTGCTCAGCGAGCCGCCGTCGTTGTGGCCGAACTCGATGACGACGAAGTCACCCGGCTGGACGGCGTCGATGATGGTCTGGAAGCGGCCCTCGTTCGTAAACGAGCGCGCGGAGCGTCCGCCGATAGCGTCGTTGACGACTTGGATGTTCATGGAGTACGGGAGATACACTCCCCAACCTGAAGCGGTATGCATGAGCATGAGTATGGATCGCTGACAGCAACTGTAAGACAAACCCTCGGTACCCGTGCCAGACCCTCCTCCGCCCTTCGCCATGGTGGAGTCACCAGCGAGGTAGACCTTTGGCGTGGCTCGCTTTTCGAGATTCTCCGCCGGACGACCGGCTGCGGAGGCGATGAGGGCAGGCAATAGTGCGAGAACGGAGAACTTCATGGTAGTTGGTAGGACCGGAGAAGGTAGGTCGACCGTCGAGTGTGTAAAGAGCGACGATGTGGCAACGTACCCCGGTCGTATCCATTGTCTTATATATTGGACAGGAGGCACGCGGTCCTACGTCGGGCCGCTACGCTAGAGCAGCAATTACGGTTGACCGGTCATAACATCATTGGAAGGCCGAAGGCGCCCTCCTGATCATAGCTTCGTTCTCCGTGGAAGTGTACTGAGTAACATTTGAGGAGAAGGTTACCGGGAAGAGCAGCAAGAGCGCATCGTGGTCGGCTGATCTCATAGGCGGACTTGTTCCGGCATTGTCCCGGGCTACTCTCACTATTCGAAACGAATGGATGTGAGTTGCGGGCATGTCATTTGACAAACATTGGGGGTCACGATGACAATGACATGGTAGACACCACAAACGCTTGTGATGCCAGTTGCGACCGCTGTTTTCAGCACCGGTGCCGCGAGTTTCGAGGACGACAGCCTGATCAACGGGACGGCTTGTGAATATGATACTTCCGCGAGAACTTAGAAGGTAACCTGTCAAGTAAGCATCGCACATGGAGGTTCCATTGCCGGTCAAGCAAGCGGCCCGTCGTTGAACCTTTTGCTCACAGGGAGCGATCATCGCACATGCAAACACGGATAAGTCGGTTGCCCACAGCATGGATTCCCTACTGAAACTTTTCATTCTATCACGCTCATGCACACTAAACAATATCTCCAGCTTACCTCAATACCTGTTCAACCGATATAATGAGGCACAAAGAGGGGTTCTCTGTGCACAGCAGAATTGCTACTCAGGTTGCGTATATTCCGGGAGTCATGACGGCACTGTGCCTGGTTGCACCGCACAAGAAACCTCGGGAGCAGATGTTCACGCGCACGGAGGAAGAGATCAAAAGAACTCTGGGCAGCAGCCGCCGGCAAATTCAGACCTTCCCAGCGCCGGGCGGGCCGCGTGCTGCCACGTGGCTACTCACGTACTGTCCCACGTCCGTCCCTTGAAGCTTGGAGGACCGCTGAGCCATACTGGCCCAAAGTATAGGCATGAAAAAACGCTAATGGCGAAAGTGACATGAGAAATGGAAATGTATCGAAGAGACTATCACTGAGACAAATGCATAAAGGTTAGATCGGGCCCCGACGGACTAGCCTCAGGCTGAGGCCTAATAGAACTCTTGATCTCGTACAGCGACGGAGGCAGCGATGGCGGGGGTGGAGGCACGCCAGCCTTAAGGCAAGCCTCCACCAGCTCAGAGCGCAAATGCTGCCACTTCAGCCTTTGTTCTTTCAGCACGTAGAAAGTCAACATCAGCCCATAAGTCCCTGCGCAAACAGGCGTAAAAACCCACCATGACATGGCCAGATCCGCATTAAATACTCGAGGGGTCTGACGAAGGCCTTCGAAGCGTCGAGCGCGATGAGCAGCGACCGGTCGAACTTGAACAAAATGAGGGCTCTGCAGACCACCAGCACGTAAGTACGGTAATACCATTAGCAAGGACACTTGGCCGACGCACCGGATGATGTGCCCCATGAACCAGTATACGAGCATGGGTCGACTGCTCAACTCCTCCGGAGGGTTCCGCTTCAGACCTTCCCACAGCTCATTCGTGATCCACATCTGAGTAGATACTGCCAAGTGAGCGCATTTAGTCAGTATCCGGAGTCGCTAATCTGTGCACGAAAACGTACGCCATGCTTCGGCCTTCTGTCGATAATAGCTCATGATCCCAGCTCTGCATGCGCGAGCCGAGTCAGTGTAGGAATGGTAAGGATAACGAGGAAAACACGAACGTGGTAACCTCCGGCGCGAACAGGTTAAATTCGTGCGAGACGCACATCCTCGTTCTGGGCAAATACGGAACGTCAAGTTCGTGTGTCGCAAGATACAGAAGATGCCACGCACGTAAATAGATACTCTCGAGCCTGGTACATCGTACCGCTTTCCAGATTGCACGTATGGCTCTTCAACGCAGTCTCGATGGCATCCGCCTCAAGCCACGCGTTCATCGCATACTGCGCTCTCTCTTCAAGACTGATAGCCGGGTTGCTCCGATACCTGACACTCGTATGCCAGAGGACCATCGCGCGGATACAAAGATTCCACACGCTATTCTGCGGTATCGGAGCCTCGCCTTCCAGAGAAAGCACCTGGCCCGGGAACAACAGCGCGTACTACAAGAGAAACACCCAGCGTCAGTACATCAACACAAAGATAAGGTGACTGGACAGACGTTGTGGTAGTCCTTGATGTAAAGATCTGCTCTCTCCAGTTGCGCATCAGCGGACGCATAGCCCGCGTGCCCCGCGGCGAGCATGATGCTCGACCAGACGACACGGCGACCTTCCTCCTTCCGAATCTCGCCCTCCGACAACTTGTCCGGCCATATCGTCGTGGCGCTCCACTGCGGTGCAATATCGGACACGGTGGGCCACTGTTGCTGCAAGGTGAACTTCGCGCACCCACAGCTGGGCGAGTTTGAGCCGAAGGCATGGTATGTCGCGCTGTGCATCTCGTCCATGTTGAACGATGGTTGGGTGGGGCCAGCCAAGGAAGGGTGAGAGGTGGAAAACACCGAGTAACGGGACTCGGGAAGACCGGCATCGAGGGTGTTGAGCGAGAGGAGTTGGATGAGGGAGTCTAAGAGGAGCATGGCGGACCGGAGACGATAGTAATCATGGCAAGGCGGACCTTGCATCTCGTAGTAGGTGATGAACTAGTTTGCATAGTCATCGTGTGAGCCACGCGCTTGCTTCGGAAAATCATAAGGAAAATCACTCACCCACGCTGCCTGCACAAGACCGACATCGACCCAATTCGAGCTGAGACTAGCCTGAAGGGCGGCATCGGCCTGCTCCAAGAGTCTTGCAGCGCGCTTCCGTCCACGCTCCCCCTCTCTCAGCTCGGAACTCTGCACATGTGCGCCAACAGCAAGCATTCCGAGGATCAGCCCCGGCTGTATCGTTACCCTCCGTGCGGGGTCAAGCAGCGCCTCGAAGAACCGCGGGAGGTGCAGGAAGCTCGCCCAGTACACAGACGCGCGGAAGAGCGCCCGGAGGTCCTTGTAGACGTGCTGCGTGGTAGATAGACGTTGCGCAGGAGTCAATATGACGTCCCCGGGGTCACTGCCGCTCTCTTCGGACGCATACAGCGCGAGTAGGGAGTCCCACCAAGTCTCGCGAGTAAACTCCATACTGGGCCCCGCGATGATTTGGTCGATTTGGTCGTCCTCGTCTTCATCGGCTCGCTCGGTAGCTGGCGGAGATGGCAACTGATAGGCTATTGCTGGTGCCGTAGGATCGAATGAGGCTGGATCGAAACCCTGAATGATATCCTGGGTGTCGCAAACATTAGCACCGCACCGTTACGCAATGAATGTCGGCATGCATTGCGCTCACCTCGAAGTTCACTTGGGGCGGCTTCACATGCCGCCAGCGGAGATTACTGGACGGAAGGTCAGCACAACGCTCCCGCACTTCTCCGGTGATGTTAGCTGCGCCCGGATGGGGCTGTGCGCGGGTTGGCGCTGCACCCCTGCCAGCGGAACGTATACGTGAGCCCGGCACCTTGTCGTGTCCGCGTCGCCTCGGTCCCGCATCGTAGTCGCAAGCTTGGATACCTGGGTCGCGGCGGTGGCAGTTGTAGCATACAGGCTTCCCGCCGTCGCAACGGATCTTTCGAGTTCGACTGAGTCACAGCATCACGGATGAGCAGCTCGTTCCTCAACTTCTGAGAAAAACGCTGGCGTACCATTCGTGGCATGCCACGTAGACCCGAGTGCGAGGCTTACCCTTCGCAGTTAGGGGCTGATTGGAGTCAAGTGCGATCTTGGACCTCTTCGCTCGTTGCGAACCATCTTCAGAAGAGGAAGATGCAGACGCAGACGCGTAGCCGTCCTCTCCTGATACCGGCGAGAGCGAAGACGAGAAACCAGAGGAAGGGAGGTTCGGAGAAGCGCCAGCCTGTAGAGAGGACTCAGATAGGAGTCCCGATCCGGAGGCGGCACTCGCCCCCGAAGACATCTGGATTTCAGCGATATCATCGAGCCACGCAAGCGTATCTTGCATGTTCGGGGTTTGGTCTGAACCCTCGTCATCAACGAGCAGAGGGTCCATCGTAGTGGGTGGCAGTGCGGCGGCCGACAATGATAGGTGGTTGAGCCAGAAGACGGATTATGCTCTCGACAGCCCACTCTTGGGGATCTATAACTGTGTAAGTCAAGAACTGGACAAGTCTGTTGACTTGTGTTTCGTGGGCGGGCGTAGATGGGATACGTGGACCTATGGCTTACGGCCGCGGCCTCAGGCGGAGCAGTCGATAGATTCGAATGGCGCCCGAAGAGGCCCGAAGGCTGTGCCACGCAGATCAGCGGCAGTGGCATCTTAGCGTAGACCTGTGTAGACTGTTCCTAGCCAATCAGTCCGGCCGCAAGCTAGCACTCTACTGAAACATCGCCTTCGACGCCTCATTGACATTGTCTTCCGTACTCTACTTTACCATGCACAACTCTTCGTGAGACAGGTACCACGGGATAAGTGTTCGCCGTGGTCGCACGTGAGTACTGCCTGCTTCTCCTCAACATGCATGCACATCTTGAGTTCGTCCACTCCAGTATGCCGAGTTCATGCCTTGATCGTGCAGGTCGTGCCAACGCTCGTCATTAAGATCTTCCAGGACAAGAGTAGATGCGCAATGATAGATGCTACGTATTATTTTACAGGGCGAGATTGAGAACTCACAATTACTAATCGATGATACCGTCCTATGGTTATGAGAGACTCATCGCCTTCAGAAATCGTCATCCATAACGTTCTTGTAAGACGTCCTCATATCCCCTTCGAAGTCACGTACCACGCTCTCCGCATCGGAGTGCTCATGGAACTCGTCTGAGATGACGAAGGTCTCGATTCCGTCCCGACAGGAAGCAAAAGTATGCACTCACCGCTAAGGTCTTCCTCGTTATCCACTGGCTCACGGTCAAAGTCCTCTTCTTCGGGATAGTCGTTCGTATACCAATCTTCCGCTGGACAAGTACGAGTCAACGAGGGTCGGTCACGCGTGGAATCCATGTGACGTACCGTTCGAATCCTCGTCATCCTCATCGTCATACTCTTCGTCGGAGTCATCGTCTTCACCCCATAGTCCGCTGAGTTCCGGAGGCAACCCAGTCCTGTTGATCGCCGCAGTCAGACTCGAGAAGGACGAGATGCAGGACGAATGCTGCACTCACAATTTCGCGATATTGGAAGCTGAGCCAGGTTCATAGAGCTCCCGCAGCGTCGTCGGGCGGTGATAGAAGACGTCGTACACATAGTCATCGTTCATGTCATCACCACCTTTCTCGGCCTTGACAGCGGGTGACGGTGGCGTCAACTCGCTCACTGGAACTGCAGTTCACACACATGTTCGAAGATGGAACGAAGGGGAGAGCATACCGTGAAGGTAATCCTTCAGCATAGGTAGGAACTTCTCGATCTCCGCATCAGTCTCGGTTGGTACCGGCTTGCCGCCTGGAGCAGAAGGTACGGCTTCGAACATCTTAACTTGCGCGGCACGCTTTGCGGCTTCCAGCTCCTTCGACGACCACACCTTCGGTCTGTAGAACAATCAGAAAACGTCGTATTTGGAAGACAGAGGACAGACGTACGGGGCGTTCGCTGAACGGCGGTGGGCGTAAGGATCCACTTCCTCGTGCTCTTGTTGCACGATTGTGTAAGTTCGGCTAGGCGCCTGGTACTTCCTACGCTTCGGAGATAGAGTAGGGGAGAGGGTAGGGGCCCTGTGGTGTGGTTTGGCAGGGCTGGTGGATGGAGAGGGGACAACTGGAGCTACGGCAGCGGAAGGGGTGATCTCTTCCCGCTTCTTATGCGACAAGTCGCGCGAGAGTCCAGCTAAACGTTGCTGCGAACGGTTCGGTGTGTTAGCGGAGAGGGAGGGAACCGAAGTAGATAGCCACGCACCTCGAGCTCCTTCTTCTGTTGCTCATCATTCCATGCCGCCTGTTCCACCGTCCCTGCATACTGGAATACGTTCACACCGCCTCTTGATCGCTTTCTGCTAGGTGCGGAATCGACAACTTGAGCCATGCAATCCGCCTTTAGCTGTGTTTGCGGTTTGAATGAGTGATACGGACTCACCGAGGGCATCAAGAGGCTCTTCATTCCGCTTCCGCTTGATACGGATAATCGCGTATGGTTGTTGCTGTTGCTGGAGTGCCGATGGCGGGTCTACCTCCATGATTGTGGAGATGATGTGTGGGATGGAGGATGATAGTCAGAAACAAGTCGAGGTGGTGGTGGTCTTTGACTGAGTTCTCGAACTCGTCCAGAACATCGCTGAAGCCACGTGATCATGACGTTGAGCCGGACCATATATGGCACCTTAAGCGCCAGACAGAGGGCTTCGACTTCAACGAACTCAGCCTCTTCTGAACTCCTCAGCTTCTTCAGATCTTCCTCTCTGGGTGTTCCATTGACACCTTTGGGACCTGCATTGTGCTCACTATATTGGTAAAGGCTGGCGGAGAGCCACTTCCGTCCGTTTGTGCTCATGTTCACCAATGCCAGTGCATAGAAAAAGGGACAAGACAACGAAGACTGATGAAGTATCGCATCTGGACTCCGAGTGGGCACTCGCTTGTTGACACATATATCCTCTTTGGTGTTCGTTATCTCGGCATGTCACTGTGAAGCAGTCTATCGTTAGTCGGTGCTGTGCCGAATCGGAAACTTCCTCAGGCTTGGAAATGGTAAGTACTCCAAGGGCGTGCTGCACCCGGAATCAAGTACCCAGTTTACCAGATTATCAGTTGGTTTTTAATCTTCAACATGCATACACTCATCCAATAGCTGGCCGGGCTTACAGACCCGCGATTCTTGGTTGGGTTTACCCCGGCGCTCTTTGGGCAGTGAACCGTTTTGGTGTGTCGCACAGTCGCAGCAAGAGTAAGTACATTTTGAAGGGCATCTCGGTTTTTACAAGCGTCATATCGTCATGAACGTGCCCTGGAGAGACAGCCGTCGGCCACTCGTGCGAAAAGCCGTTGGCGACATGATGGTAGTGAGAGTCACGTACTCACGCGATCGTCGTCTTTGATGGCTGGCTGAGTCCTGGCTCGGTCTCTCTCTTCACGGTAATCTCACTAGCACGCGAAGCCCAGACCTGAGACGGGTCCTTCTAACATACGGCTATAATCGCCCGCACAGGTGAAAGATTCCCGGATTCACTGCAGTATTAAAGGTCAACGAGCAAGTACTAAACGGAGCACTCACTTCTACACATGTTCTCCAAGACGCGGCTCTCGAGTCTCCTCTTCCTTTCGCTGGTGTCGGCATACACATGGCCCGATCCCAAGCTTGACGAGCTCGAGAGCCAAATCTATGACCTCTTCGGGTACAATTTCAACGCATTTCCGGGCTTTCCGACCGCTGTCAATCCCTGCACACTTGACTTCTTCGACACCGGCGCCGCCAATAAGAACCGATCCAATGCCGCTGACTGGATTAGGACGGTACGATAGCCATGCCCTCTTCAGTGTTATGGTCTTCGCTGACATCCGTTCGTCGCAGGCGTACCATGATATGGCCACGTATAATACCGCTGACGGCACAGGCGGGCTCGACGGATCAATTCAGTATGAGCAGGATAGAGCGGAGGTGAGTACTCCGAGCAACTCGTAGAATTTGTACAGCTTTCCTGATCAAATACGTGCAGAACGTGGGCGATGGATTCAACAATACGATTCGCTTTTTCCAAACCTCCTTGAGCCGTTACCTCAGTGGTAAGTGTATCCGTAGATGAGATTATGTAGCAAGATTATTACTGACCCACTGTTTAGTCGCGGACTCGATCGCGATCGCCGCCAAGATTGCCATCGAAGTGTGGTGCGTAGTGTCCGCATCTGCCAGTGAGAGGTTTTGAACATATCCTCTCTAGTGGTGGACCAGATATCCCTTTCCGGGGTGGCCGTATAGACGCCACAGGACCCAACAACCCAGGCGTTCCTGAACCCCAGCAGGATCTTGCCAGTCACACCGCCGCCTTCAAACGTCAAGGCTTCAACCCGACAGAGATGATCACTCTGGTTGCGTGTGGTCACTCTTTCGGTGGCGTCCAGCATAGCGCGTTCCCAGACACAGTTCCTCTCGACGACGGCCTCGACGACGAAAGCCTCCCCTTCGACAGCACGCCCTTCACCTTCGACAACACAATGTGAGTAACGTGGTAGCAAAGCGAGACTTCACGTCATGCTGACGAGCAACCAGCGCCGTCGAGTACATCCAGGGTACCACCCGCAATCCCCTAGTCGTAGGAGCCAATGATACCACCAACTCGGACAAGCGCATCTTTGCAAGTGACGGTAATGTCACCATGAAGGGGTACGTCCTAGCTCTTCCCACCGCCCACCTGAGTTCATTCTGACCCCCCAGCGAGCAGGTTCGCAGAAGATCCAGAGTCGTTCAAGACTGCCTGCGCTTCCCAGTTCGCGAACATGTTGAACCAAGTCCCGTCAGATGTCCAATTGAGCGAGGTCATCGAGCCTCTTCCAGTCAAGCCGCAACTTCCGTTCCTCCTCTTCACCGGGGACGGAACACTGCAGTTCTCAGGACAGATTCGGGTTCGTCACCGTCTCACAAGTTCAGTAGAAAGTCTGACGTTCGCATCATGATAGTTCTGGAACATGTCCGAGAGCAGCTCACGGACGATCAAGTTGCTCTGGGCTGATCGCTCTGGAAATACCGATGCGTCGTACACCGGCGTCCTTAGTCACGCTTCCAATTGGGCTGGGACGAACAAGGCTGGCCAGACTACTGCATTGTGGTACAAGATAGGGTCGCTCAACCAGACCCAACCAGAGATTGATATCGACGAGGAGACGGGCATCTCCAAGTTTTGGTTCGAGGTCGATGAAGGCGATGGCTCAGCAGTGCGCACGGAGGACCAGAACGGCGCCGCGTTCGTGCTCCAGGACGCTGTCATGCTGGCGGATTCAACCTGCAACAACGGAACACTCGTCCACATCGATATCGCTGTAAGTGCAACATGCATATGTTCGATTCCCCTGTTATCATCTCACATTCCCCTTCCGAACATAGGTCCGTAGTGACGCCAACCCTTCCCGCGTCTACGTCGAGTACGACGTCCAGGTGCCCAATGGCCCTGGTACGATCATCACAGTGGACACGGCAGACGCAGCATTACTCCAGAAGGGGGTGTCGTCGACCTACGACCTCTGGACTGTGGACCTGCCAAAGACCGCGATCTCGACTACGCTGAAGGCCGCAGTGAACATTGCCGCCGACATCGGAGGCAACAAGGTCACTACGTCCTACTTCAGACCGTTCGTCGGTGGTCAGATCGGTTACAAGCGGTGCGCTTAGAGGGCCTCGCGCGATGTTGGCTGATCTGGCCTTTTCCTATACGACATCTATGATTGTTAGTGGATCATTAATGTTAATGTAATTTGGTGCGGGTTGCATGATACACTCACCATTGGTCTTGCACTGCTGAGTGGCCTAACAGCCCGTTACGTGGGCATCGTACAGACAAGCTGTACACGCGCATACATCAGTGCTCCGGAGGTACGGATGCCTGACCTGGTACACTTACCCCAAAGTATTGGCGTCGCTTGCACCAGTAACACCCTCCGGCACTGGATGTCTCACGACATAGATTGCCCTGCATTGGTCCACGGCCTCCGCCAACGGGCTCAACTCATTATACGATGGGCCGACCCAGAGGGGGTCCTCCTTGAGGGAGCCGACGAGATGGTCCAGCGCAGCGAGCAAACTCTCTATGAAGAAATCTGAACCAGCGGCATTGGCACATAGAACCTGCAGGATAGAGACTGTCTTCTCCGCCATAGCATAGGAGAAGGGGATGGCAAGTGTGGTAGGCAGGTACTCGACTAACCGCGAGACCGCATGGGGAGAGCACGCTACCACAGCTCGCTTCTCCTCCTCCGTCTGAGCATCTTGCCACTGCGGCACGTCCGCCGTACAGCAGCACAGCAAAATGTCCATGGCGGTGAGAACATACTTCCCATAATCCTCCTCGTCCTCCGTGTCCCCCTCTTGGCGTCGGAGACGGTGGTTCACCCAGGTTTCCATTGCGGCGAGTACTGTGAGCCAGGAAGTCAGCGAAGCGCCTCACGAACAGCTTCAGGCGAGCACTGACCATATCGGACTCCCGACCAAGGAAGCACCGAGAGGTCCGACGACGGACCGGAGAACAACGTCTCGAACACCTTGAGAGTCATGTGTTTGTACAAGCCCTCCGCGGTCGCGAGAGCAAGCAGGAGCCGATGGTAGCGCGCGGGACTGGGGTCGCGATGCAGCCCCGCATCCTCGATGTACTTAAGGGGGATACCAAGTTGGGAGTGGCGGTTGTCTCCTCGTCCACGGAAGTAATGCTCTGACTGGTACAGGACGTGGATGAATGTGCCGACCCAGAAGTCCCCCGGGGCTCTGGGCACCCAGGGGTATGGGGTTGGGCCGAAGTGTCTGATGTTCGCCGCGTGAACTTCCTCGAAGCATGGGACCGCAACGGCAGGATCCAGGTCGGCAAAATGCAACGCTGCGGTGTTGCTCAGGTACTCGCCGTCGATGTTGTACATGTATGCAGTCGCGACCATCCGGACGATGAGAGACGCGGGGGTGCTCGCTACTTCGTGCTGCTCCAGGGCTCGCCACGTTAGTCTTGCCTTGGGAAACGGTCGGCGACGCGAGATCTGGGCGTGCAACTTGACGAACAGCGATCGAATGCGAGAGGGAAGAGCTGGTGTGCGGGATAGACGGCGGAAGAGCTGTGAAAGATTCTGCACTGTCGGTATGCGAAGGAGCACTTCGTAGGCATGTCGGATGGCCTGCGCAATGGTGAAGAAAAAGTATGTCGGAGGAGAGAGGTAGCAGCAATCGTGTCTCCATACGGGCAGCAACGTCGTCCCAACCAAGAAGATAAATACGTTGCCGATCAGGCATGTGACAGCGACAGCAACCCCTGAATGGAGTGTCCAAAGCAGGATCACCAATCCCGCGAAGAAAAGCACGAGGGAGACCTGGAGGAGCACGGGGATGAACGCGACGATCTCCGCGACATGCCACTTCATGAGATTGTCCAGGCGACGCTGACGTAGACGAGCGATTTCTAGGGAGTTGCCGGAGATGCCCGCTCGGTATTCGTGTAGCCACTGCTTGACAGTGATAGCCACAGACGCCGCGGAAAGACTGACGACGAGGCCAGAGAACCATAGAGCGTTCAGAGCGATCGACAATGGGGCGGGGGCGGTTACTGCAGGTGGGATATTCACTTGTGCGAATGCTTGTTGAGTCGCATTGACAAATGGAGGATTGACTGAGAAGCTGTTCAGCTGCGCGGAAATTTGCTGCAAAATGGCAAGTGTTGGGTCTGTCTGTGGGGAAGGCTGCAGCAGCTGATAGGACTGAACATTGAATGCGGTGAGAATGGCGGAGAACAGGGCTGCCTATACGTTTTCAGACGTGAACAACCATTGAGTACAATTGGCGGAGGATGAGTTACGCACATAGACGAGGTCCGTGTCAAGCTCTGTATTCCAGCGCTCTATCATCTCATCGCTATACTTCTTGACAGTCTCTGTCGTCCTCGACCACGCTTCAGTCTTCTCCGCCTCAGTGAACGTTCCTGCGAACTCCTTGAGAGCTTCCTGTTATTCGGTGAGTCCTACTATGTAGGCCGGCGAATGGTGAGATTAATCTTTACAGCGGAAGAAGGGACATGCCAGTAAGGTGTCGCAGGCATTTCTCCTTTATGCAGCAGTCAGCATGCATCTCGTAAAAGATCTCCAAGGCGCACGTACCGTGTCTGGCAAGATATGCAGTCGCTCTAGGAGGTACGTGTGAGTGAGTGAGTAGCATTGGCGGGAAGAATGACAACAAAACTGACAATGTATCGCTTTGGGAAGCGGGGTGCTGACGCGTCCCATCATCGTCGAAGCGGTTCGGTAGAAGCATCACCGCAGTGTGGGTTATGTCAAGTAGGACGCTCGATTGAAAGCGTTGCCTCGAATACCCCCGCGGCGCATAAGCAACGTTCTGAAAGCCTGTAGAGGTTCGCCCCTCTCGCAATAACGTCGTGTTGCTATTGAACGGCCGGATATGTACCGGAAAACCGCAACAATTCAGGATATCGAGCAAGAAAGCCCACTCTCTAGCAGGCGCCACCATGGTTGTCTAGAAATAACAGCGTTAGAGTTTGACAGACGAAACCTCGGGAGACCACATACCTGACACCGTGATTGTAAGCGATGTATTGAACAACGCCTTCGCAGACATTGGGCGCACGGCACAAAATCATCACATAGTCGTAACCTTCGTCATAGTCGTACAACACGTTACAGTACAGTCTCGGATGTAGCCTTGTAACAATCCCATCTACATGGACTCCTTCGTGATAGAGTTCGTCTAGTCCCGGATCGTGAGCAAAACCCTGCCGAACAGCTCGCATTTATCACTCACCGAAGAGTGCAATTCCATGTGGTCGTTCCTGGAGCGCGACGCCGGACGAGCCTTCTTCCTGCATGTCAACAGCCCGATGTACGCCAACACCGCAAGCGGGAGGGCATATACGACGATCGTCAGGCCCGCGCCCAATAATCCCGCGCCAACTGGAGAGATTCTGTCATGCGCGACAGTGACGGCATGCCCCGAGCTGCTGGTCCCGTTACCCGCGAAGAGCGCCGCACATCCACGCGCCTGGGTCTGCGCGCAGACGTTGCACCACTCGAGAGTGGTGTTGATTCCCGCAGGCTGGAACGCACTGATGAATGTAGACAAGGGCACATCGGTGTCCGCACTGCCGTCCCATCCCGAGAAGCGCATCGAGTACGTGCGGAAGCTGGAGTCAACCGTGCCATTCTTAAAGTTGAAGCGGACGAAGGGCTCTGAAGACGATGCCGGCTGCCGGACCTCAAGCACGACGGACGCAGCGTAGTTAACTGCAGTACATGCTCGTGAGCATCGTTTTGAGCAAAAACTTGGGTGGCATACCGATAGAGGGCGGGAGGGCACCGTCAGCCACAACGCCAGTCATGTTGAACAAGCTCAGGAAGGGCTTGTACGCAATGGCCGAGTAGTGCAGCTTCAGGGGGTCAGACGCATTGGCGATGCGCTGCATGGCGGTGACCACTGAAGGGATCATAGCACGGAAAGCGACTGTCAACGGTGTCAGCATCTAATGTGAGTGTCCTAGAGTTTGGATACGCACTGTTCCCAATCCCATCGAAGGAATCGTCGGAGAAGACATTATATTCATGCCAACTGGCGAGGTCGAGCGCCTGCGCGAGAAAGGTGTCTGGCAAGCTGTTCGCGAAGGTCGCGTTGTGAATCGACTGCACGTTCATGTAATCGAAGATCTACGATATTCATGTCAGATTGAGGGCTGTCGCACCAGCGTTCCGGGGAGACGTACGTTCCACTGCAGAGGAGCAGAAAGACTCAGTCAGCGCCATGGTCATACCTAGGAAGTATGGACTTCTTACCATGTTCTCGAGAGTTACAGGACGGCCGTCCATGAACGGCTGGAGATCAGTCAGGAACTGAGACACCTGACTTTGCTTCGCTTGGAACCCCGCGGAATCGTAGAACGCAGAAGTGTGGTCGTCGAAAGTCTGGCTGGATGTCAGCGCTCAGCATTCGCGTGCAGAGCAACGTGCTTGCAGCTCACGTTGCAAGAAGTGTAGCCCTCGAGCGACACGTCCTCATTGGGCTCCACCGACTCAACTGCTCACGTTCATCAGCCCGAACTCTCGTGTAGAAGTCGAAAATCGCTTACTTGGGATGTATTGATACCCGCCAAGCGGACTCGTCACGGTTGTGCCGTTGGCGAGAGTAGTATTCGCGAGGGAGGTGGGCGGCCACAATCCCTGCGTGAGGGCGACGGCGCTATCGAAGATAACTCCACCCTCTCCTCCAGCATCTGCGCGGACCGCGACCTGGTTCTGAGCGAACAGAGAGCCGGTGCTCGAGATTCCCGAGATGAACGACGCCGAGGACGAGTTGAGGTAACGCGAGCGTATCAGGCTCCCAAGCCGGAACTCTTGTTGCTGTTTATAGAACGATTCATGAGCATACGAAGATGCTTGTAATAAAAATTGTGTACCTCTCCGAGAGGCGTGATCGCCGTCGCGGACGCGGTGTAGGTGTCCGGGTCCTGGTAGAAGCCCTGGCGATCACCATGGCGCGCCAGCACCACAATCCCAAGAACCTTGCTCTGGTCGTCGGTAGCCATGATTAAAAGTTGGTCAGGATGACTCCGTGCTCAGGAGGGCCGAGATGTGGGTGGGAGGAAGCTCGAAGCTCGAGCGGGCACCGCGTGGTTGACCTCAATCTATAAGTACCCCGACCGGACCGATGCCAATCGCATTGAGGCTCGTCCTTGGGAATTTCTATTTTCATGACTCACGAGGTACTCGAATCCATTTCACTACGATTGACGTCGTCGTTTCTCCCGGCGTCCGCCGGTCGTCGTGATATCTCTCCAAAGTAGATGAAAAGATGCGGCTGCAGCCTAGCCTACAGCATGGAGCATTCAGCATGGTAGAATACATGAACAATGCGAAAACTGACCTGTGAGCTGGAGGAGGATGGAATCAGGATGGAATCAACCGTTGTTATCTAGCCGAGGCGTCAATCGCTCACGAGTTTCGTGGTAGACGCTCGACGAACCCGGGCCTCTTCAAGACCACCTCAGAAAGCATAGAAAATCTCCCCATAGATAGTCTGATATCAGACCGCAACACGCGGAAGAGTTCACTTTGCTTCTCATGAGAACCGCAGATGGCCTTCTCCGCTAACGGTGGTCTACGGGGAGGCTGGGCGCCTGCCCTGCCCTCAAGTAGAATCTCCCGACGGGACGTGCGGCTTCGTATTGAGTTCAAATCAGTTTCTTGACCGAACGTATAGAGCATCCGCAAAGCAGAGGGCCCGGATAAATCGCACGGTACGATCTTGGCAGACTCTGTGCGGAGCAACGGCAAACTCGGAGGCCAGACTCACTGGCGGCCTCAAACACTCCCTGTGACACGTACGAAATGTGCTAGGAATGCAGCTTTGAGCGCATCGCCGAACGCATAACGAGCGTCGTCGCTGGTAGAAGGTCAATATTCTTAGTACATGACTCAAGGTTTGGACTCGCTATATCGCCCCATTGGGACCCATCCTGTAAGCGACCAGCAGTCGTGATCAGCCATGAAACGGTTATGTAGGGCATAACGAGGTTCTTAGCGCGGGCAAGATGGAAATCCGAAACCACGCCGTACCTGTGCTTGGTATGGGTGTGATATGGGCGTGATGATATTGAGACGTGTTAGCAAAGTCTTCGAGGGGGAGAAGGATGCTCCACCTACCACGGTAATCTACAGCATTAGCCGGGCTTCCTGCGACGCATAACTGTACGAAACTCACGAAAAGGTTATGGGTGAATAGCCAATACGTACGAAGGTCTTGCAGAAGGATATGCCTGCCAGTCCAATGGGCAGGAGATTCTAAGAAGCTTGACTGGGAAGATGTACTCGTTCAATGAAGCAGGTAGATATTAGGAAGATATTACAAAATTTTATAAAGATGTACGGGTAGATGATGCACGAGAGTGATGATACTATGCTACAAATTTCGATACATGAATGCAGGAGATCCGGGAAACAACACATGAGAGATACAAGCAACCAACAGATAACATGACGAGGGTCGTGGATAGGAGGACTGAGAATCATACTCAACATCTCGCCTGCTGATGTCAAAAGTAGCTGAGGGACTCACATTATCATTCATGTAGAGTTTTCGGATGCGTCAGAAGATTGGGTGACGTGACTGTCCATACTAGACCTCTGCCACATCGACGCCACCAGTGTCAGCCGACTCATGCAGCCCCGAGTTAAGAGGAAGGGCAGAGACGCACCGACGTTCCCCGTGAATGTGCTCCGCGTGAGTGCGAGTCAGAGAAGTCCACCATCTGCACGGCTTTTGACTCAGCCTTTTCTTCAGGGGGTATCATGGGGGTATTGAGAAGTAGCCAGAAAGTCGAAGACAATCGGGAGGTAAGGGTATCGTGCTGAGAACCAGAAGACATCTCCGTGGTGGTATATCAAGGACAATTGAGGAGAGATATCCGTGTGCAGAAGATCTGGGTGGTTGACTGAGAGAGAAGAGGGTTCCCGGCTGAAGTTACTGGACATGCTCGCCGCAGGGAGGCGGGTATGACGTCATCATTTGCCGGCCGAAGCTTGCCGAGTTCAAACCCAGCTGATCGCTTCCCTACTGGCTCTGAATCTGAGTTTCTTCTCCAGTTGTGGCAGTAGTACTAGTAGGGTCAACTTAACCATATCCCCGGACGTACAAGTTACCAACCTACAGTAGCCAACAAAAAGCATCACTCAGTATTCATCGTTTCAGCAATGTCGGACGAGAAGGTCGCTATCATCACTGGGGCGTCCTCGGGTATGTCGCTCGAGATGGGTCGTGGCAGCAATAATTGCTGTAGGGTGCCAACAACGGCGATCATGCAGGTATTGGACGCGCAACCGCCGTTGCGCTCTCCAAGGCGGGTTGGTCCCTCGGCCTGTTTGCGAGGCGCGCGGATAAGCTCCAGGAGACCAAGGATCTCTGTGAGAATCCCTCGAAGATCCTGCTAGTCCCCGGAGACGTTAGCAAGGAGGAGGACGTTCAAAAGGTTTTTCGCTTGACAGTAGCTCAGTTTGGTGAGTACTTCCGTTGCAAGTACATCATATATTATGAGTAATATTCGCCAGGTCGTCTGGACATGCTATTCAACGTGAGTATGTGCCCGCGCATCGTATTGAGCTCAACCATAGCGCTCTGTTGATTCTCGCAGAATGCTGGCACGGCCTCTGCACAAGTACCCATCGAGGAGACGTCTCTAGAGACTTTCCAGAGAGTCCTCAACGCCAACCTCGTTGGTGTCTTCTTGTGCACTCGCGAAGCCGTCAGAATATTCAAGTCTCAGTCTCCTCAAGGAGGTACGTTTGAATGTTCCTGTGCTTGGTCTTGTCTCCTTATTCGTACACCAGGTCGGATCATCAACAACGGCTCCATCTCCGCCTACACACCTCGCCCGCACTCGTCTCCCTACACGTGTACGAAGCACGCGGTCCTCGGTATGACCAAGTCCACGGCACTCGACGGCCGCGCGTTCAACATCACCTGCACGCAGATTGACATCGGCAAGCCTCTCCTCCCAACTAGTGTGCGATCTTGCATACTGACGTGAAATCATACAGGTAACGCCCAGACGTCCTTGATGTCTCCACCGAATGGGCTCCTCCAAGGCGACGGCCGCCGTATCTCCGAGCCTTCCTTCGATCCCAAGTACGTCGGAGAAGCGATCGCGCATATTGCGGGCCTACCCCTGGATGTCACTGTCCTGACATTCAATATCATGTACGTGCCGTTGCGGCGTAATGTGAGTGATGGCTCACATTGTTCCCTTGACAGGGCCACAGGTATGCCGCTCGTGGGCCGTGGTTGAGTACTGAGTGCCGAGCGCCGACCTCGACACGCTCGCCTTCGCGCATATGGATTGTGGGTCTGGAAACAATTCTCAGGAGAGTTTCGTCTTTATGTATGCACTAGTAGAATATCTTCCTCAAAGACATGCAGGCTCAGAAAATGACAAGCCTCGTAGCCGATACTTGAGCGACAATTCTGACAGTTCTCTCCCGCGGCGCTCCGCGCGCTGCGTATAGGAGAACGAGCGCCAGAGCTTGCCGGGCCTTGTTGTTCCAGTCACATCACTTCCGAGCGAGAGCGAAACACTGACAGCGCGGCGGTCCTTCTGAATCTCGGCCATAGTGTTCACGTGCATTTGTATCATTCCTGATCCCTCAAGACCATCTGGATGTCAGCACATAAGGTAGCCATTATTACTGGGGCCTCCTCTGGTACGTTGGCTTGAACGGGCTCCAGGCATGCGGTCGTGGCGGGTCGTGATGTTGTCGCTGCTGAGCCAGGAACGAATCTCATACAGGTATTGGTAGAGCGACCGCCCTCGCACTGTCCAAGGCAGGATGGTTCCTAGCGCTCTTTGCAAGACGTGTCGATCAGCTGCAAGAGACACGGGAACTCTGCAGCGATCCGTCGAAAGTCCTCCCGGTCGAAGGAGATGTCACTAAGGAGGACGATGTCCTCAAGCTCTTCAGACTGACATTAGAGAAGTTTGGTGAGTAGTGGTTTGTTGGAAATGGATCGAATTAATCTCTACGAAAACCCTCTAGGTCGCCTTGACATGCTGTTCAATGTAAGTCGTCGCCGGCGATACTATACTATCACTAGCAGGACACCCATCGCTAATCTGATCCTCGTGGCAGAACGCAGGCATTGTATCAGCACAAACTCCGATAGAGGAGACGTCTCTGGAGACGTTCCAGAAAGTAATCAACGTGAACCTTGTCGGTACCTTTCTATGCACCCGCGAGGCTGTCCGGATCTTCAAGTCTCAATCTCCCCAGGGAGGTACGTGCGTACTATCAATATCCGTGCAACACACGTTCTCATGTAGGAGTTAGGGAGGATCATCAACAACGGCTCGATCTCCGCTTATACACCCCGCCCGCACTCATCCCCCTACACCTCGTCGAAGCATGCCGTGCTCGGCATGACCAAGTCGACCGCGCTCGACGGCAGAGCATTTAACATAACCTGCACACAGGTTGACATTGGTAATATGCTCATTCTGTCAAGAATACGATCGATCCTACAAATTGACGCCGCTCTCTGTAGGTGGTGCCCATACGACAATGTCGCCCCCGCCACAAGGCGCGCTCCAGCCCGACGGCCGCCGCATCCCCGAGGCCGTCTTCGATGCCAAGCATGTCGGGGAGACAATCGTGCATATTGCGAGCCTCCCCCTTGACGTCACAGTACTGACGTTCAATATAATGTAAGTAGCGCCTGGACCGTCACGGTATTGTGGTGGTTCTACAAACAAGGCGAGTCAAAACTGCCACTGACCCACCCCCTAACAGGGCCACCGGCATGCCGTTCGTTGGCCGTGGCTGACAGTTCGGTAAATCTGACTGTACTAGAGGAAGCTTGATATGGATGCCGATGAGAGCTGGAACCTGGAGGAACTCGCGTTGTTTAATCTCATTCAGAACATTGTACAACAGATATTGCTCGCATTGTGACTGCTATACTCATACATTTCTCGCGTCACGATCGATACCATAACCTTCGCATAATGGGAGCGCAAGAACGGAAGAGTGTCAGGAAACCCGAGGATCATAGAAGACCATGACGGACTCAGATCGCCTTGTACAAGCGTCCGGCCCGCCTCTTCTTCGCCTGGATATTGAAGGAAGAAATGCAGCTCAAGCCATCCGCGGAGAGCGAGTATCCATCGCGGCAACTCTCTACAAACGACCCTCAATCAGTGCATACTCGACTGTACAGAGTGGCACGATACTCACCAATGAGACACTTTCCGGCATTGCAGGTCACGGTGTTCACGTTGGGGATGGCGCTGCAGTCCCGGCCTCCATCGAACGTGCGCTCTCCGAACGGCGAGTCATTCGTGACGCAGCCCCCGCAGCTCTCGAGGTCGTTCTGAACGTCCACGCACTCGTATGCCTTGAGGAAGCCGCGGCCCGATGTCGAGCCGTACACGGGGCAGCTCTTGTGTCCCGCCGGGCACGCGCGACGCTTGATGTCGCGACGACCGTGGATACCCGTCGGGGAGGAACCCGTGTTCGCTGAGCATGGAGAGTGAGTCTCACGTCGAAACAGCAAAACACAGGAGAAGACTTACGGCACTTGTTGCCAGACTGGACGCAGGAGGTTAAGCCACCGCCAGGCGTTTTGCCACACTGCGAGGCCGAAGTCGCACCGACAGGGGAGAAAGCACCTCTGACAGGGCAGTCGAAGCAGTGAGTCTGCCCCGTTTGGTCCTGTACACAATGGATGTCGTCAGCTAGAAATACAGCTACAGTGACTGGGTAGTACTTACGGTGTAGAACCCGGAACAGCTGATCGAATGAACGGCCACGTTAGCGCCGCTACAGGAGTCCGATCTGGAACACGACTCACCAAGCGCAGCATGCGGTAGCCCCGGATGTCGCGACGAACGTGCCCTTCGGGCACTCCTTACACTGCTGGCCTGCTCCGGGTGTTGGCGAGAAGTGTCCAGGAGGGCACGGGACTGGCTTCGTCTGCCCCTCGTCGTTGCAGTACGACCCGGCGGGACATATAGTGCAGGACGCTTGGCCGTCGTTGGCGCTAAAAGCGCCTTGCGGGCATTGTGACTGCGACGTCGCTCCGGAGCCACCATGCGGGCCAGACGCGAACCAACCCTTCTGCGCCTTCTGACACGACGTCTGGCCAGCGTCTGTGATACGGCAGCGTAAGCGACGAGGTCCTCGGAAAGCAATGATAACAGAAGAGACGCACTGGGTTGGAACGTGCCAGGGTCGCAGAACGCGCAAGGCTGCTGGCCGGTAGGGGAGAACGAGCCAGCGGGGCAGCTGGCCGCGGCAGCCACCAACGACGGGGCTGCCGCAAGGGCCGCAAAAGCCGCATACGCAACGAAAGCGGCGAACGATACTCGGGTGGTCATGCTAGCCTTGACTTGGGGTTGGAGGGACCTGTGGCACGATTTCGAGACATCTCCCGATGCTTGTCCTCATATACGTCTGAAAAGTAAGGTTGAAGAAGTTTTCTGGCTTCAGTACATTCTCCAAGTCGGACAAAGAAGACCGCATCTCACCAAGGTATTCTGGCCCGGATATCATAACAAATTAGAGAGCGGTCGCGAGCGTGCCGCTATGCCGTCGATCATCTTCACAACGCCGCACTGGGGGCGCACAACTGGGCCAGAGGCGCCGCCACCTGGACGGGGCCAGAGGCTCTGAAAGCACCCACAATGGCCTCATGGTAGCAGCTCGGCATACAATACGATGCTTTCATTTCGGACATAACGGGGAGGTTTGGATGGTGGCCGCCACAAGCAAGCCTCATCCGTCATCCGCCGACGTCCAGCCCGATCGCATGAACCGTTGAACCTTGGACGGCTCGAGCGCGTGTCCGAGGGCGATTACTAGAAGACAGAGAAAGACACCCTGTTCCTGGCGGCGGATGCTGCGGTGAGAGACGTGATCGTAAGCATTAGGCTGTATATCAAAAGGCTGTGGGGGATCGCACCGAGACTCGTACCAAGCCCGTACAAAGTGCGCGATACAGCACCCTACGCGCGCGGCGACCCCGGTGGCTAGGTGAAGATGCAGCGACCACATGAGACGGTTCCATGATATCCACACGAGTGCGGCGTTCATCTTGCGGCAAGTAGGCGTACAAGATGCTCGACTGCCGTCATCTCAGGCACACGGACGCACTGCCAATTGAATGTTCCCTGCTGCCCGCTGCAAACCCGATGAACTGATCTACTTGAGCCAGCTGCTGACTCGTTGGAGCGTAAAATAACCTACCGAGAGAAGGCCATTTCGAAGCGGCCGAGCTGCGTTTCTCAAGCGAGCAGGAGTGGGTTTCATTGTCGTGGAAAAATGAGAAGTCAGATATCCAAATTTGGACACATTGGAACTCCGAGGAAATTCGGGGTTGTCGTTTTGCCTACTCTTTGTGACGCCAGCCTTGTGTTCTAGAACATAAGCCACCAGCATAATTGCCTATGGAGCTTTCATATGTTAGGAACTGTCTCGGACCATGAACGTCACGTACGTATCAGGGAGGAGAGGAGGAGGAGATGGACCGTTTTCGCCGTGGAGGGCGGGCGGCTCCTATGTACTTACCGCGCGGTCGAAAGGGCTTGAAGCGTGAAGCTGGTGCTTCAAAGAGGGTCCGTGGATGGAATAGTTTGGCATTCCCACCCTTAGTAACACCCACAAAACATGCGCAATGTAATAACGTGAGTTATTTATACCAAGGAAGTCCGATGTCAATCCCAGTAACCCAAAGTCCAAAACTATGTATCACAAATTCATGTCTAGGCTCTGTACGCTCTGCGCTCTACTTGCACTGTTTCCCGGCGAGCAGGGAGAACGGCGCGAAGCTTGCGGTAGTGATTTTGCGATCACCAGCGTCCACGGCGATGTTGATGGTTCGTGGCAAGGACAGGGTGAGGATGGAGTCCGATAGCTGTAGCGTCCAGATGTTATACGCTGAAGATGCCCTCTTCGACGGGCCACTAGCGGGTTGGGCATCGGTCGTGTTAACGGTGGTGTACGAACCACCGCTCGGAGCGGTGTTGAAGAGATCATACTCGATATATACGCGAGACGGTTGAATATCTGCACGGACCTAGAGAAGAGAACAAGGTTGTAAGAAGGAAGTGAGTCAGAATAGGGGGCATCACCAGACACTCACCGCGATATCAATCGTCGCATTGGACGAGCTTCCCGAACTTGAAGTAATCTCGCACGAAGAATCAGCGAGCATCACCGAGTCTTGCAAGACGAAGCCGACGCCGTTCTGGTCCTCGGTCCGCACACCAGACCCGTCACCCTCGTCAATCTCGAACCAGAACTTCGAGATGCCCGCAGTCTCTTCGAGGACAGAGAAGTTCTTGTCGATCGGGCCGACGTTGTACCACAAGACACTGAAGTTCCCGCCGTTGAGTGCAGAAGCGACCATGTCGGCGTTGGTAGACAGGACATCGGTGTAAGAGGTATCGGTCTTTCCGGCGCGGTCGGCCCAGACGATCTTCGCTGATCGAGAGGTGCTCTCGGCGGTATCCCAGAACTGCGAAATCTCTCAGCTTGAGTGGTGATAGGACGAAGGCAGGCCGTACGTACCCGCACTTGACCGCTGAGTTTCAAGGTGCCGTCACCCATGTAGGTGAGCAGCATTGTCTGCGGCTTGACCGGCAAGGGCTCGATGACCTCCGTCAGCTGGACATCCTTGGGAACAGTATCGAGCATGCGCGCGAAGAGAGTCCCGCATGTAGATTTGAAGAGGTCTGGGGAAGCTGCGAAGCTGTTGACGGCGGAAATTAGTTCAGCAAGTCACCATGAGCTCCTTGCATTCACGACGCACGAGGCCATAGTTGCATTTCCATCGCTCCCGAAGATGCGCTTGTCCGAGTTGGTTGTGTCATTGTGGCCGACAATCAGCGGGTTGTTCGTCGTTCCGTGCACGTATTCGAAGGCGCTATCTGGGAGTCAGAACGAATCTTTCGCGCACGAGGGGCCACCTACATTGCGTTGTCGAAGTTGAATGGAGTGCTGTCAAAGGTCTGCGATACGTCATCGACGCCGTCTGGCAGCGGCACGGTGTCCGGGAAAGCACTGTGTTGAACACCACCAAAGGAGTGTCCGCAGGCGACGAGAGTGATCATCTCCGTCTGCGTAAATCCCTGACGGGCGAATGCAGCGATGTGGCTGTCAAGGCCCTGCTGTGGTTCAGGTACGCCAGGATTGTTCGGGACCGTGGCGTCGACACGACCTCCTCGGAAGGGAACCTTGGGACCACCGCTGAGACTGCGAGTCAGATCTGTGTAAGAGCTGCAGTAGCATTAACATCATACCACTGCTCAATTGCAGTCTTGGCCCCGAGCGCAATCAAGTCGGCCACTGCGGTGTGGTCAACACAATTCAAACCTGATGATTGGCATAAGTGGCTAGCTACCTCCTGCATAGCGAGTAATCCCGAGGGATAGATGTCTGATGCTATTGAAGAAGCCGTCCCCCGCATTCTAATGAGAAGGTCAGGACATTGAACCAATAAGGCCGATGTGAACAGCACCCACCTCTGCCCTATCTTGCTCGAATTGGATCGAGGCGTCGAGGCCACCAGTGCCGTCCTCCACGTTGTGAGTGGCCATGTCATGATAAGCCTACGAAGCAGTAAATGTGTCAGTAATGGATATGCAGAATAAAGGATGCATACAGTCCGAATCCAGTCAGCTACGTTGGAGCGATTGACCGTGCTGCCGAAGTTGAACCTGCTGCATGGATCGAGGGCACCGGCGAGAATCCCGCGAGAGTTGAATCCATGCTGATCATACACCAGAGACTCAAGCTCGTCGAGCTGAGGGTCAGGCCAGGTGTATGCGGAGGCAGAGGCGGCGATGAGCAGGAGACCAGACAGCTTCTTGCTTCCAAAAGACATGTTTGCGATTGGTAGTGAAGAATTCGCGTGCTTCCAGCAAGCTTTAGTATCGTTGATTTGCGCGGTCAGGCACAGCCGTATGTGAGGGCCATTGAGGACTGCAACGCCGCGCAGATCCGGACTTCAGGTGGACCATACTCTGACCATCAATTTTCTTGGTTGATCCATGGCTGGCCGGGAGCAAAGACGGGTTGCGAGCCGTCTATTGAATAGTGAGCGCGCAGAGTTGCTGTGAGAGTAGAATCAGACAAACCGGCGCAGCGGTCGCAGACCGCCGTCATGCTTCCAAAAGGTTTAGGCACATCACCCTCGCAACCAGCTCGAAGCTTGAGGTATGTCGCCGCAGCAAAGTTGGTCGTAGTTGATGGTGCGACATCCGACACGGAGTAAGAGTAGTTGGAATTTCCGGGGGATCATGCACAATGTCCCCAGCTGGACGTACATACTAAGTGCTGCCAGTGCTAGTCATAGTAGTATGTATGTACCGACCTTTCGCGAGTGCGACGCGCTATGCATGGAGGCACCTGCCCTGAACATGGACACAGCCCCCGGGCAAGTCACGGTCTTGGCGCCTTCTAACCTCGACGCGCCGTCTCAATCATTTGTATATCCGCAGTCCGCAGTTAGGTCGTGGTACACTCTGACAGTGATACTTACTGCATCCAGCATCACCCGTGTTCTGTGCGATGCTATGAAACTGGACAAGGTTACAACATAGACCGTTCCTGAGGTGCACCATGCGGAGCAGCCGACCTAGTAGCCTGATGATAACCGCCCCAACACGATGCCTAGATTCATCTCATCACAGGCGAGGCGATGGTCCAAATGGAGTCCAAGAGGACATCGGTAGCAAGCTCGTGGAAAATTCAACGACGGTCAGAACGGGATTTGGATAGTGGAGAGGTCTTGCGGGGGCTCTCCTGCTGCCACCGCCAGACGGCGAGCCTCCCAGTCAGCTCCGACGGAGATATTGGTAGGGGTAGAATGTCCGAGGCGGCAGCACCGTGGAGACACCAGCCATCCCATCTCTGCACATATACTCAATCGATATAGTATAAGTTATGTATACACGAAAAGTCCCAAATCCGCGGTGCTCAAGAAACACGACAGTGCGGAACCAATGAGAGATTATCACAGCATGATGGAGGTAAGAAGAAGCTACCCACGACGTGGCGTAAAGCTAAGGGCAACTCTGATGCCGCCGCGCGAGGTCCTCCGCACATCTCGCAAGACTGCTTGCTCAAGTCTAGCCTCAGCCCTGTTGTACCAAGGAGTTTCTCCCCTTGCTTTCGCAATGGCCTGCAACGATTTGATTTATGACATGCCAACGACAGGGACCAGCTATGGAGACTTACCCAAGCGCGTTCGATGTCGTCCGCGATCAGCCGGGCGAGACGGGAGCGGCTGTATGGCCCTTTCTGCTGGGCCCGAATGTTGATCTGCTTTCGATCGACATTGAGTGCTTCGATCTGCGGCGTACGTTAGGATGGCCAATCTGGAACTGGGCAAAAGTTCTGACAAACCTCGTACGAGACGCGTGCCTTCTGGTGTGTTGCAAATTCCCCGGTGAACGCAGGACTACTCGGATTGCTGACCCTTCCAAGCTTGGCGTCGGACCAAGAGACGTTGAACGCAACAATGTCACCGTGGACTTGAGGCGTACCCTGAACTTGACGGGTTGCCGGGCTCTGTGCCGCCATCATCAACCATGCGGAAACTCTAAAAGGAGGAGGCTGACTCACCTGTGGCCCTATAACCGGAGATGATGCGAGCTCAGAACTTGCCTTGTCAAGGTATGCACGCCTTTGTTGTCCCAACTGTTTCAAACATGAGCCATGAGCGGATCACCAGCTGGTACCGACACTATACACTCACAGTAAAGAACTGCGCCGAAGCGGGTCTGACAAGGAACCACTTCCCCGCCCTCGTATGCTTGACATACAGTGTCGTACGGTCCGGCCAGATGGCAAGGCTTCCGTCAACAAAGAAGTCGAACCCAATGCTCGTGTACGGGACTGGAGGATACCATGCCCCATAGAACTTGAGATGGCTGGACTCTCGCTGAGGGGACAAGATTTCCGTCCCATCCGGGAAATGATCGAACTGGGAGTGCATGAGGAGGAGAACAGCGAATGAAGAAGATTAGCTGCTCACGGTTGGAATAGTAAGAGGCGGGACGAAACTCGAGCACATCTCTGAGGTGTATGGTGGGTGAGTGTTGAGGGCAGTCGATCGAGAAGGAGGAATCCTTTATCCACGATAGGACTGGCTATCCTCAACAGCGCGGACACGAGTGATCTGGGCATGGGTGGAGAGCCAAAGTACAACATGAGGTTCCTGGATGTAGGTGGCGACGCTGCGCACCTTCGCCGCCATGGATATACCCAGCACACCTTGGTGTCATCTGGATGTTCATGCTGCAGCGGAATTTGGAAGCCGAAAGGACGTTTCATTTGCAGTGCGCCGCCTGGATAGTGGGGGGAGGATGGAAATGATGCCGAACGAGCATGCATCCTCGACGAGGTAGCCAGTCGCGTAAGACCATGAGCGAAACAGATAGGAAATGCGAGTTGCCACAAGGGATAGACACGGGTTATGGTGGAACGTGCGAGGGAGGGCCGGCATACGCGACGAAATATGGGGAGTATATCTATCCTCCACTCGCCCGCTCCCATGCTACGGGTCGACCGCGTCTTCCGGAAGTGGACTGACAGAAGAGGGGATTGACCACCCGCTACTTCGGCCTCCGAATTCAAAGTACGACCACTTCAAGTCCACCCTTACGACAGTCTTGCTGACAGGGAATACCGCTTTATCCAGCCCAAGGCAGCGGATTGGGATATGCGCCGCCCCCAGGCTGTGACGTGTGGCATGGAACGAGCAGCGACCTTCTGACATCCTGCGATGAACTCGTGAGTCTGATGGAACAGAAGCACAACAGGATCACCGACCGTGTCGCCGCCGCCTCCTGCAGTCTTGACGGCGAGCAGTCTGGTCGTGAGGCGAGTCTGGTCGCCTCACGGCAATGGGTAGTCGAGAAACGTGTCTTCTCGTCGCCGCCGGCGGTGAACCTTCCCCATGACTAGGATGTCAAGATGGCCTGACGGTCGCAGGGCGCTCCGAAATCGGATAGGATGCCGTTCCCACTTGGCGTGCATATCCATTTGCGGCCCATTTCAGTCAGTCCGTGCCCATTTATCAGGCATCAGGCAAGAGAAGAGTTAATACCTGATGTCAGGACCCAAGGATTGGGAGGAAAGTCAAGTTTCCCTCGTGAGCCAAAATGGCACCACAGGGCACATTATGATTATTGTGCATTGCCTGGTATGTGACCAAATTGACACGCGTCACGCGAAGCCGGGCGCGGCATAACTCGTTCCATCTCTCGAGCTGTCCGTGCACTGAAGGGAAGCAGAAGGCAACTCACCACAAAGTCGCAAGTCCGCCTCAACAGGTCATCGGCGCACGTATCTCCTGCAGGGGTCATCTTCCGGATAGATCATTGGGGCAACAATTGCGTCTGAATTCTCATCACAGACTGCACAGTGGAGGGCGGACAGATAGCAGCATCCAATACTACTGTTGCTTGATACCGCCTACGGACTCCATGGTCTGTCGAAGGTTCAGTCAGCATCGGGGGGATAACGGGGAGACGGTGACAACGTACGAATGGCGATGCCGTTGGACCATCCAGGATTGCAAGTTCATCCTCCGTAAATGGCAGGCGGGGAATCAGGAGCGTCCGCACGGGAACCAATAAGAGAATCACGATTGGAAACCCAATGGCGGCTGCAGGGTTGCTTCAGTGGTCTATCAACAGCGTGACCAAACGAAGCACGTACCGACGGTCTGCGTGATCGCCATTGTAGCCCCGAACCCTATGAGCTGGACCGCAACGAACATGAGGACCCTCGACTTCCGCACCCTCCGAAGAGGCTCGTCCGCAGGGGTGAGTGCCTTGTCGCGGAGGAAGTAGAGCAGTTTACGTGTAATGCCGTTTCCTTGCAAGGCATCCGCACCCATGTACCAGCTATAATGACGTCAGCATCGTACCTCTCAAGGTATATGAACACCACACTTACAATAGCCCAGCCAATACGCCACGAGGTATGAGGTTCAGAACATGCAAGAACGGCCCGGTCAGGAGGACCAGACATAGCGCCCCCTGTGCTAGATTCGAGACCCGCTGCTCGACGACGCCGACAGGGACCTCATGACGACGGGCGTCGCCGTCACCATCCCGAGACTGAGTTGGGTCCGGTTCTAAGTCGGCATGCCGCGGTGCGTGTAAACGGGATCTGGTGCGCGAAAGGTCGTGGCCATCCGCGTCGTCTTGCTGAACGGACACCCTGCGCTTCTCGTCGCGCTCCCCATCGAGCGGCGGCGGTAAATGGGACTTCGGTCTACCACCGGTTTCTACATCTTGCTTCTTCACGTGGCCCATGACGAGAAGTGAAGTGGTATGAATGGGCGCCTGGGGTATGAGGCCGTTCGGCGCGGGAATGCCAAGCAACCCAGCAATGAATGTTGTGACGCCCAACAGGAAGAAGTCGTAGTGAAATCCTGGCGGTTTACGCAGAGGAAACTCTGTTCCTTGTGCCATCAAGGACTGGGCTTCAGCGTGAGCTAACAGTCCACACGAAATGTAACATGAATGAACGTACCGACACATTGTGGTCGAAGAAAAACAGCACCCAAAGGGCGAAGCCGAATGGGAACGCGATGCCAACCCACTTGCCATCAAGTTCCCAAAATCGCACTAGCCACGGACGATCGCCCGCAGGCATAAACGCGTGACCGGTAGGGAGTGTGGTAGGGTTGGCGGAGTTGAAGCGACCCCAGTATGCCATGGCGGAAGAGGCAACTAGGGCAATAGGCATGCCATAGTCCGCAAAGAAGCGACGTACATGTCGATGAAAGTACGCCGATTGCGAGAGCGTACGAGACAGAAAGGCAGTGACCGTCATGAGCAGCGCGAGGATAATACCGACGAATGCGCCGCCAAGTGTAGAACTCGAGGACTCTGACAAGGAGGTTGGAGGAGTGGAACCGTCGTCGTTGGGGAATTGACGGGTGATGACCTGGACGCCATACTGCAGGTAAACCCAGGACACGTAGAAGCCAAAGGTGTCGCACGAGAATAGTGTCACGTATTTGAGGAAGTTACACCCTGATTTTTGCTCAGCATGGATGCATGTAATCAGATGATGTATATACGCACAATTCAAGGCAGCTGTGATCCAGTGTAGGATCGCGCCCCAGAAGTAGACCCAGCCGACGAATTGCAGATAGTCTGGCGCATCGGGCTGACGCTCAATGATGTCGAAGATCGTCTTGTTGAGTACTGTGATCGGTCCAGTGACTCCAGCGATGCATAGTGGCTGGGCTCCAAAGACTGAGAAGATGAAGGCGGCCATGAAGGAGGATAGAAGGACCTCCGCGACGCCATATTGCTGGGTCGTCTCAATGAGATCTAGTGAAAAGGCGATTCCAGGCAGGACGCTGTCGCAGAGAGACGGCGTTGAGCCGGAGATCCCGTATGGAAGAGGTAAAGGGATACTCACTTGGCGAAGAAAATGAGGACTATCGCAGGGATGACTCTATAGTTCCAAGCATCCGCCCAGTCACTGGCATAGTACGGTGCCCGCGCCCGTATGTCACGAATGATTCCACGACCAATGAATGTGGGTAACCACGCTAACCGTCTCTTCGGCCTGCAGAGAGTGGCCGAAGGAGAGCGGGAAGGCGTGTTGGTCGTTGCAGTGGTTGGGTGCTCTCCGGACGAGCTGGGGTCATCGCTCGAGGGTTTGGTGATGTTCGTGAGCCCTTCAGACATCGTACCCTCTTCCGAAGGCAAATATAGTCGTGTCTCTAGTCTTCTCTGAGCGTGTAAGGGTTTTCTGGGTGTATGAGGGGTATATGCTGCACGGCAGAGGTCAACCTCCTGCCGACAAGTCAGAACGGGCCCGAGTGCGCACCTCGTCAACGTTTACTTCATGAACAACCCCGAGCCATCTATGGTGGTAGGAGTTGCAGTCTAGGACTATCAAGCGGGACATAAGGAGAAAGTGGACCTCGTCGGCATTGTGAGAGCTGCCGACGGCAAAACCAGAGCGCTCGATGGACTGACCGTTCCGGAGGCCGGCGCTTCACTCGTCCGCGACGACGACGACGACATGCCCGACCCCACACCCCCGACGCGACGCGGCCTTCTCGATGGCTTGCACCGGTTCGCGTTTATCAGCAGCTGTGCGTATGCAGTGCTCATAGCTCTCCTCGCGACCCCGTTCTTCCAGAGACAGTGAGCATATATATACGCAGTCTCAATGGTGGGGAGATGCTCACCTCGAGCACAGTGCGATGTACCAACATGCCATCAGGATTCCGTGGGGGGCCAACTTCGATCTTCCGGAGAAGTATGGGCTTGCGCGTGCGTGGACTACCCGACCATATGCGTTTCCGGACTGAAGTTCCCTTCTACGCGTAGCGGGGAAGACGATGAACACCAAACTCGTAACGACAGACAACGTTAAGATCGGCTCGTGGTTCGTGTTGTCCGAGCCGTTCTACCAAGAGTATCGAGCTAGCTCTCCTGTGCTACCGACACAACCTCCCCTGGAAGTCATCCAGACTGCTCTGCGCACTTACCCTACCATCCTCTACTGCCACGGCGCTGCCGCTACTCGGGCTGCTCCAGCGCGTATGCAACATTATTCTTCCTTCTCCTCGCGGCTCCAAGCAAATATCCTTATAATCGACTACCGTGGCTTCGGCGATAGTGAGGGCATTCCATCGGAGGCCGGGCTTGCAGAGGACGCGAAGACCGCATGGCGTTGGCTCATGGAGCAAGGTGCGAAGCCCGAAGACATCATGATTATTGGCCACAGTCTCGGAACCGGCGTTGTCACCTCCCTGGCGAGATCTCTTGCGCAGGAGAACCTGAAGCCTCGCGGCGTAGCTCTCCTTGCACCTTTCACGAACTTGGCTACACTGGTGGAAACCTACAGCATACGAGGAATACCGATCCTGCAGCCCCTACAAAGCTTCTCATTTGGCCGCAGTGAGTTGCCATCACATCGTTCTTCATGACCCTCTTCTTGCATAACCAATTCAATATTTGTAGAGCTCATCAAGACACTCCTCCGTCATGAATTTGACACGTTGTCTGTGATCCAGGACATCAATGTCCCAGTACTCATTGCACACAGTCAAGACGATATGGACATTCCATACCATCACGCGCGCACTCTCCTCGACAAGCTCCTGGACCCTCATTTACCTGAGGCCATCTCTCTTCCAGCCACTCCGGACGTCCTCCTCACGCAGGAGGAGTATAAGGCCTATCTCGACGCTGAGAAGGAGCGGCGCGCGGCTCGGAGCGAGCTCGTTCGGAAGACCGAGTTACCCAGCTTCGGTACAATCGAGGAGTTCGACGGTACTGCTGGGAAGGTGGTCTATGTCGAGACGTTCTGGGGCAAGCACAACGAGGTCGGCTTGCAGGAAGGCATACAGGACGTCATCGCGTCCACGTTCCGTCTCGGTTCTCGTCTCTAGAGGCATCTGGGACTCGGTATGTAGATCTAAGTGAGTTTCGGAGTTAAACCTTCTGTGCGGAAACTTATTCTTATGGTGTAGTATCTTGTAGTACGTATAGATATGGTCATGTAATACCATCATTGTTCTGTCTTAACGTCCGCCACACTCGATGGTACGCGGCATCAAGGCCCGCAGCGTCCGCCTCCGTGATCCCACCTCTACATTCCTCGAAATGATCTGGCAAACCGTGCACCCACACGCCTCACATATAAGTCGCCAGATGGATAGCGACAACCCAATATCGTTTCATTTACGCCGCACCTCATTCCCTACAACAAGATGCGTGCCCAATTTCCTGCGACTCATAAGGGTCGCGCTGCGTCAATAGCCAGGGACTCCGGCAGATCTCAATGCTTCCAATCAGTTTCTACGAGACGAGCTACGGATAACATACAAGTGCGTAACACTCGGTCAACATCGATGGTTTCAGCTGACCTTCATGTGTTGGTCCATGCTCTAGTATTCTATAGGGCCCGAGGACGCTGCACCTGTCCAGTCGCTCGGTGGCGTCGCAGAGCAATCGGCTGAACTCGGTGTTCTCCCTAACGCTGTGGCGGGACCGCCTCTTCCCCAAGCGTACCCTTGTCCACCTCATATTCCCCCACTTGGTCCTCACGACGAACCGAATGACGGTGCTGAACAACATGAGGCATTCTCTCCCATCTCACGGCGCAGTCCTTCTCGTCGCATGTCACACTCGCCACCGTCCAGTCCTGTGGATCGCGGCACTCCTGCGCGGACTGCAGATGGCCGTGGCTCCCGCCGGTCACTCCGCAAAAGGCCAGTTGTGGAGATCACGGCACGTGCTAAGCCTGCTCGCCATGCTGGCAAACGGGTACGATTCACTACTTTGGGAGAATCGTCGGCATCTGACACGGAGTGGGTCCCAAGCGTGAGCCATGAGAGCTTAGAATCGGATGGAGAAGACGACGTCAAAGACAAGGAACCTCCTACCAAGAAACGCAAGCGGTCCACCGCCTCTCAGCCTGACCCACCTCCCAAACAGACACCCACGGTATACCGATCTCCAACCCCATCCGCATCCGACGCGAAGACCTCAGGCTCTGCGACGCGCAACTACACGCGCAAAACCGACCGTGACCGGCAGGCATTCACAACGCTGCACGGCGACATCCGCTGCATCTTTTGCCCCATCACATCCAGAGCATCAAAGCCGCGGGGGACGATCCACCGTCTACCCGATGCGGCGGCGCGCCACCTGCGCGAGTTCTGCGCGCACTTTGAGAAGAGTCACGTCTATCAGCAGCACCGCGGCGCGGACCCGAGCCTGAGCAAGAAGGACATCGTCGCGCGGCTCGTGCGCCAGTACGAGAAGATCGCGGTCGCACAGGTGCATTGCCGCCAGAACGCTGACTACAGAAGGCGTTGTGCGGCGCTGGGGCTCTCCCCCGCGAATGTCGAGTCCCGTCTGGCGCGCCATGCGGTGCTGTATAAGATCGAGGATTGCGAATGCTGTCCGTTGCCGCGGTATTCGAAGTATCTGGCGAGCCTTGGAAAGTCGGAGGATACTATGAGTGGTGAGACGAAGAAGCAGAAGAAGAGGACCAAGCAGCCCAGAACCTATCAGGATAAGGAGACGCGCGCCGAGGAACCAGAGGTCATTGAGATATTCGACGACGACAACGACGACGCCCTCGTCAAAGATGACGAGGTTATCAAGGTAAAAAGAGAGGATATCAAGATGGAGGAGCGAGGTTTTGACGGAGCCGAGACACAGATCGAAGAGGTGAAGGAGGAGATTAAGGAGGAAGAGGAAGAAGTGGTGATCAGAGAGGTTCACATCAAGGTATCCAAAAGTCAACCTCGCGTGAAGATTGAAGTGGCTGTAAAGCAGGAAGAGGACATGGAGGAGAGCGTGAAGGAGGAGGGGGAGGGAGTGTGTACCGTCCCAATGACTCGCAGTCGCCGTGTTCGGATGAAACAAGAGAGTGATCCTTGATGTCTGAGTGGCGGCATGAACATAATAATCTGGGTATTATCTGTTGTACACTTGGTCGTTATGTATGCACATTCTTCAATCGCGTTGCAACCACTCCGGCGAGTGTGCGTCAAGTCGCATGGGCGCGTCTCCTTCCTTCACTGGCGTTTCAGACAAGACCGCAGCATGCCTCACTGCCCTCATCGTCTTCAGCTCGCGCCCGACGGTGTGGCGAGAATCGGCCTCCTTGATCTCAGAGGTGAAGTATGCAACCTCCGGATCCTCCATGGAACGTGGAGGTAAGGGCTTCCCCTCACCGAATGCAGTGACTGGGTCGACACGACCCAATGACCGGATCCATCGGCCGACCGCAGCCAGGGACACTCGTACTTCCCAAGAGCCGCCCTCCTGCGTAGACATATCAGCGAACTAAACGAAGGGAGGATAGTCAGTAGACACGTACGGTGATTGTCTTGCACAGGGCAGCTTGAATACCAAGAGCCAGCATATACCCGGCGGTATGGTCCAAGGCTTGCATAGGGAAGGCCTTCGGAGGGAGGGGAGAAGGATCGGCAGTGCCACTGAAGGCAGCGAACGCCTCCGCTTCTGCGACGTTGAACCCACTGGCAGTCTGGACAAGGGAGTCAAACTGCAAGCGACGCATGAGCAAGTCAATATGAATAGGCGACATGCAAGACGTACCCCACGGCGGTCTTTCCAAGGCCCCTCCCAGCCATACGCGCACAAGCTTGCATACACGATGCCAGGACGCAGCTTCGCCACCTGGTCAACCCCAAAGCCTTTGCTAGCGAGGCCACCAGGACGGTACGCCTGGAGGAAAACGTCTGCATCCTTGAGCAGTTCCATCAGCCTTGTGTGATCTGCGGGCTCGTTCAGATCGAGCTGTGTCGTGCGTTTCCCTCGGGAAGTATCGATGTCGAGCATCGGCAGAGCGGGAAGCTTCGGGGATGTAATCCATAGATCATCCGCGCCATGAGCTGTAGTGTCATCGACAAGGAAACGTAAGTGCGACATATAACATACATAAGAAGCCGACTGACCGGCGAGCGTTCGTCCACAAATGGGGCCAGCGAGCACACGGGTCAAGTCTAGCACGCGGATACCGTCCAAGGGACGACTGGATTTGCCGCCATTCTCCCGCTTTGGGGCATCTCCAATCTTGCGCAATGTGACGGGAGGTGTTTCAGCGAGAGCTTGCCCTTGTGGATGGGCGTCCCACTGTTCAAAGGAGCGCAATGCCGTGGCTACCATCTTCCGTGAAGCAGTTTCTGTCTCGAAGTCCTCTGCATTCCAACCCAACAGGGCTTGAGCGATCGATTCTCTCGTCGGCTCGCACTGTAGGATGTCCAAGATCCCCTGCCTGTGACTGAGAATAACAATCACGTTAGCCCGGAAACTTGATCTCGGAGCAATGCACCTACTGCGGGAAGTTCGTATGAATCCGGACGTAGCTGTTGTCTTTCGTTTGATATACTCCCGCGAGCGAGTCGAAGAGGGCAGAGCTTTCTTCTGGTTCCCCCGACACAGCATAGTATGCCTCGCTCTCTGCACAGTTTCGTCATGCGTCACAGCTATCACAACTGAAATAACTGACTGAATTCCAATGCAGCATGCCTGGCATCTACGGACACGGATTGCTCGACACCAGTTCGAAGTTGGTGCAGGTAAGTTGCCGCTAAACCGGCCAGACCTATCGACGTCTACGATCCTGACTGAGCAGCTGTCTTCCTCAACGTAGCGGATGAAGCCCACCTGAGCTGCAGTTCCGAGTTTGAAAGACGAGTCTACAATTGGGTCGGGATGCTCGCTGAGCCGAAGGCGCGAGAGGACCTCTTCTGGTAAACGAAGAGACCTCCAGAGCGCGTCCGCTGGTGCGCGCACGGTCTGCATGCTGACCTGAATATGTACCAAAAGCGTTGGTGGCCACTGCGTGCCTTAGGCAGAGGCTTTAGCTGTATATATACCTTCCTAAGTCCCGTCTCATCTCACCAGATACTACCATCGCCTATTCTTAGGGAAAGCGGTCCGGGGACAGTTCACTGACTCATTCACGTGGATTCTCTCCGACTCCGATAGCGTACGAAGGCTCGGTCTCAAGTCGTGTCCCATGAGTGAGGATCCCACAGTGCAAGCTAGCTAGTAGATGGGGCGGTCGGGGGGTCGAGACCATACTTGCCGGAGGGAGGACTTCAGCCAACCATGGTCGGGTGATTTCGAAACGGCGTAAAACTCAGCTGTCGGCGCCGAAAAGATCAGCGGAGAATAGGTCGTCGGCGATTCAACTTTCGAATCCCGGTTTCTGGCCGTATTCGCCCGGGACTGTTTCCGCCGCCGACGAACACTTCATTCTCTACGACCTCGATGGTGACAAGCACACTCTCGACCTCGCTCGGGCGTGCCCTTCGCAGCGCAGCGCGCTACCCTGTACGTTTCTGTTGTAGTCGTAGAGAAACTGGGTTGCTGACAGCGTCCACCTCAGCGCCGTCCATTGCGGTCGTTCGCGACTGCAGTTAACATCCCCCACCCCCAGCTGCAGACGACGACGCTCTCAAATGGGCTCACGGTAGCGACCGAGGCGCACCCACATGCGCAGACGGCGACAGTGGGCGTGTGGATCGACGCGGGGTCGAGGGCGGAGACTGACGCGACGAACGGCACGGCGCACTTCCTGGAGCACATGGCGTTCAAGGGCACCAACCGTCGCTCTCAGCACCAGCTCGAGCTTGCTGTTGAGAGCATTGGTGCGCACCTCAACGCATACACGTCGCGCGAGCAGACTGTGTACTACGCGAAGTGCTTCTCCAAGGACGTTGGTACGAGCGTTGACATCATCAGCGACATCCTCCAGAACTCAACTCTGGAGCCTGCGGCCATCGAGCGGGAGCGGGATGTGATCTTGCGGGAGCAGCAGGAGGTGGACAAGCAGATGGAGGAGGTCGTTTTCGACCACCTGCACGCAGTCGCGTTCCAAGGTACGTCACGTCGGCAATTGATTGTTCCTATCCTTGCATGCACTGTAGTTCGAAGCACATCCTTGGTCGCGCGTCATTTGTCCATTTGTGTTCATTACATGACAGTGGTTTGTCGAGGGGTATGGTTTGCTCACGCTTGGTCCCGCAGGTCAACCCCTTGGTCGCACCATCCTCGGCCCCAAAGCCAACATCCTCTCCATCAAGCGCGACGACCTCGCGTCGTACATCAAGACCAACTACACGGCTGACCGTATGGTTCTTGTTGGTACCGGTGGTGTCGACCACGAGCAGCTCGTCAAGTACGCCGAGCAGCACTTTGCCAAGCTCCCCGTTTCCCCCAACCCCATCCCCCTAGGCCGCCTCTCCCATCCGAAGACCGGCTTCGTTGGCTCTGAAGTGCGCATCCGTGACGACGAGCTCTCCACCGCGCACGTTGCCATTGCAGTCGAGGGTGTCGGCTGGAGCTCTCCTGACTACTTCCCCATGCTCGTCATGCAGAGCATCTTCGGCAACTGGGACCGTTCGCTTGGTGCCGCCGGTCTCATGTCCTCCCGCCTCTCCCACATCATCTCCTCGAACGGTCTCGCGAACAGCTTCATGTCGTTCTCTACGAGCTACTCGGACACCGGCCTGTGGGGTATCTACCTCGTGACCGAGAACCTCCAGAACATGGACGACATGTGTCACTTCACCCTTCGTGAGTGGACGCGCATGTCCATCAACCCAACCGACGTCGAGGTCGAGCGCGCCAAGAGCCAGCTCAAGGCTTCCTTGCTCCTCAGCCTTGACGGTACCACCGCTATCGCGGAGGACATCGGTCGCCAGCTCGTCACCAGCGGCCGCCGCATGACCCCTCAGCAGATCGAGTTCGCCGTCGACGCCGTCAGCACGGAAGACATCAAGCGGGTAGCGCAGAAGTACCTCTGGGACAAGGACGTAAGTGTCACGTGCTTCGCTCACACCATCCGGATGAACTCATATCATTCTCTCTATAGATCGCCCTCGCTGCGGTTGGCCCCATTGACGGTCTCTACGACTACAACCGCATCCGCGCGGACATGTCGTCGCTGCTCTACTAGAGCGGAGGCGTGTGGTGGGTGCTTTCGGGTCGGACGGTGTCGTGTAGCTATCGTCGTAATGCTGGCCAGCTTTGCGAGTAGACCAAAAGTATCTACATCCTTTTCTCTAGAGGAGAGCTGGCCTAATCTCTGCTCCTGTCGCTGTGCGCGTGAGTGAACGTATCAGGGGTAAGCAAGCGAAACACGAGTCGCCGTGCGGCAGCAAGAATGACGCTGTTAAGGGTTGGTGTAGTTGCATGCGGTTATAAGTGTATCGGCAGTGACAGTTCCACGTCGTTGGGACCAAACAACCAGACATGCGCTTCATGATCGCACATGCTACCATCCTACTCAGAATAAATTCAATAATGGCGACATCTTCTGGGATCAAGATAGACCACAAGCACGCCATGTCCATTCTTTCACTTATCCGTCATAAATAGGTCCCATGTTCTCTGCTGTGTTTGACGACTAGATACAGTCTCAATATTCCGCTACAATGTCAGCTGTGTAACATGAAAATTCATAGGGGGCGATCCGTTGATATTTCCTGAGTGAACATTGAGCGGATTTGGGGGAAACAGAAACGGTCTTGACGCCGTGTTGAAAGGAGGGTCTGTACCCCATTCGAGCAAAGACACCGGTTCGCCATTGAGTGTCGGGATTGCAGCAAAACACCGATCACTGAGTATGGTACCGAAGACACTTCAGGTGGGAGCGGCAGCAGAAACGCCGCGAAGTAATGCACGGAGGCGAACTGCTCGAAGATTTCAGCGGCGAGTATGGGGAGCGATCGCAATAGAGACATACAATATTTGTAGAGGATTTGTAGTGGAGACAACGTCGCAGGACGTCGGTTAACCACGGCGTTGACATGCTGCACCAACTATGGGCATCAGGCGAACCGCGTACCTGGGCGATGCCGAAGTGTGGTTCGCGAAGAGGCGAGGGTGGTCGTAGTTGGACAGTGGGCATCCTAAATGAGACGGAGAGGAGGGCGGTAGCTGAGTAGGAGAAGAGAAACCGCGAGTGTCTAGGCGGACCCTGGTGTGCCCCGCCCCCGGGACACGTAAAATAGATCCGAGCACGGTCCAGGATGGAGCACGATGCTGGCATGCATTATTCGGTGTTCTTGCTTGGAAAGGCAATAACCTTGTTGCGCAAAGTAAGTTGAGAAGGGACACCGATGACCACGGGCCAGCAGTCCCTGGCTTGATCTGCATTTGCGAAGTGCCCGGATCCATGGGAGCTTAGCGAGTGTCGCAGGAGTGAACTACAATGGAATGCGGCGGTATCATCTCAGAACTACGGCAGTCATCAGTAGGATTGAGACGAGAAGAGCAGAGGTAGAAATTTGTTACCGAAACATGTCTGGCGCGGCAATGTATGTACCGGTGGATATACCGACATCTACGCGCGAGAGTTATGCGCCATGCATGTCGAGGGGAACACGCGAGACGAGAAGCGAAGTAGGGTCGTCCGAGTACCGGAGTGGACCGCATCTCTGGAGAGTGGCTTGAAGGCTGCAATTGGGCTGCAAGGCATAAAAGCAGAGTGAGCCGGGGCTGTGAACTCCAGACCACAGGTCACTCACCGTCACTCTATCGCTCACTACCGTTCCTCTGTTCACCACAATGTTCTTCACTCGCGCCGCCTCCTTCGTCCTCGCTGCTCTCCCTGCCCTTGCGGCCGCCACCCCCGCTCTCGTGAGCCGTGGCGACGGGGGCTCAGGCAGCTCGTGCTCCACCGGCAGCATGCAGTGCTGCAACCAAGTTCAGAACGTCAGTGGTGGTCTCTTCATGGGCAGAACGAGGGTAACTGACACCCACTCATCGCTTACAGGCGACGGACCCCAGCATGGCCGGGCTTGCGGGTATCCTCGGCGTCGTCCTGGGACTCACTGGTCAGATTGGGCTGGGTTGCTCCCCAATCAGTGTCGTGAGCGTTCTTGGCGGAAATGAATGCTCAGCCAATGCGGTCTGCTGCACTAACAACAACGTCGTGAGTCCTCTAAGTCCCGGATATATGTAGTCTCGGCAGAAATTGACTTACTCGGACTTCCAGGGCGGCCTCATCTCCACCGGATGCATCCCCGTCTCGCTTTGATATTTACGCCGCCGCTGTATATAACATAGCGTCGTGCTGCTTGAGAATGTATGACAGTCATGTACCTTGAGTAGTTGAATCCAAATTGCCCTAACTCCGAACATTGCCGAGTGCTTCATAATGTAAAAGACCTGAATTATTGAAGAGACGAGTTGTGTGGCTCATTATAACTGTTATTGCGCATAAGATCGACATTGGCAAAACGCGACATCTCCGGTGCAGTGAAACTGGTGTGGAATCGCAGGGAGGAACTGCATCGCCGACTGGGATCTTGGGTATTCGGCCTCTTGACACAGCGAGCTTGCCTTGGCGCGTTGTTGATAACGCCGCACTGTACGCGCGTAGATCCCGAAATCAATATGAGTAATCCTGACTCCTCGGAAGGGGAGCCCTTCGAGGTTGTTCGGAGACGAACAGGCTCACGGCACACCTGGCAGAAGCGATGTAAATTGTAGAGGATTTGTAGTGACTACGCCTGTCTACGCACCCTGAGACATGGCAATACGACCCCTCGTACTCCACACAATCGCCTGGCATGATGACATGCGACGGGTGCATGCGGACATGTTCGCTCGTCTCCACAGCTACCGTGTTCGGTGCGTCGTGCTATGAATTTGATAGCAAGCGATGAATGTGGAGGCGTTGAACCGACTTGAACAACCGGCGGAGAGACCGAGACCGTCGCTGCAGGGTCCTTCGCCGGCAGGAGAAGAGGAAATTCAACGACAGGCTGAGTCCAGACTCACCGGGACGACCCCGAGCAAGATATACGCCCTGACCAACTATTGAGGAAACCCCGAGGGACCGTGGTGCATGGAGTCATCCCGTAGCATCGCATCTTCTCCGCTGAGAAGGACAAACCGTCTCAGCATCCCGCTCGTAAGCCAGACGATATTGTGCAGGCCGAGGGGAAGAACGTAAGACAGCGTAACTCTGGACCGGACAGGAAGGGAAGTGTTGTAAATTTCCGGCATTCATGGGCTTGAATGAAGGGCTGGCAGCCGATGCCTTGAGCTTAGATACCCGTCCCAGCCACCCGAGGAGGAGGGCTAAGACAGAAGCACTAGGCACGAAGCAACCCCGGCCTCCGTGCCCGCGGCATGGCAAAATCCGCGCTTTCGGCGGTCCTGAGCAGTATAAGAGGGTGGTGAGTGCCGCCGTAGAACCTCAGGCCTCCGGTCAATCTACTCACCACTCTCATTCTCTCGCACTCGCACGTCGTCTCTCCCTCGCTTTACCCTCATTCACAATGATGTTCTCTCGCGTTGCTGCTCTCGTCCTCGCCGCTCTCCCCGCCCTTGCGGCCGCCACGCCCGTCCTGCAGAGCCGCGGTGGCGGCCAGGGGGGCGGTTCGTGCTCCACCGGCTCGATGCAGTGCTGCAACTCAGTTGAGAACGTCAGTAGTGGTCCTTTCATGCGCGGGACTCTGCCACTAACCGAATACTTGCAGGCGTCGTCTCCAGAAGCTAAGACTCTCGCCGGCCTCTTGGGCATCGTCCTCGACGCCGCCGGCCAAGTCGGACTCGACTGCTCCCCTATCTCCGTCATTGGCGTTGTCGCCGGAAACAATTGCCAGGCCAACGCCGTCTGCTGCACCAACAACGACGAGGTAAGTGACTTTGACAATAATGCGGGTCCAGTATACCAGGGACTTACCTGCGCTGTGTAGGGTGGCCTGATTTCCACCGGCTGTATCCCTGTCTCGCTCTGAGCGCGATTGATAGTCGTTGAGCCGTCGGCGCCATAGAGATCACTGTTCGGAATGTCGATCGTATGGACTTTCTCTGGGCTTCGAGTTTTGGCTTCGTTGTCTCCGGTTGATAGCATTGCTTAATGGGATATTGGTCAAGGTCTGCCACACGATACGATTCAGCAAGGACTCCAGAGTGCAGGACACGCACCTGCGTGAAAACTCGGGGAGCACTGTTCAACGATATCCGAGACGGAGATTCGACGATAGGCTGAATAGGCTTGGACATGGCAACAACTACTATGCACTTGGCGAAGTGTCTGACGGAGTAATCACAGCCACCGAGCACGCGTGGTGTGTGCCTCCGCCTCCAATATGGTAAAATGTCGCTGCATGAGCGTTGAATTCGATTGGCATGGATTGCTCTGTAGCGTTCGTATAAGATCTGGATTAGTGTCCACACAGCGCCTCATGTCCATCCCAGGCGTGCAGGCCGTCTGTAGAGGTACCAGTTCAAGTCTATGCAAGACCTAGTATATATCGCATAGTGTCACGATACGCTTACATGTAGTAAGTCCGTACTATGACTTGACGGGCGTGATACCAGCCTCCTTGAGCTTCGTAATAAGCTCATCTACGCTCTCCACCTATGAAAACGGTGTTTTAACAACCCGCGCAGGCAAAAGAACTGAATGTATGCGCACCTTGCCACCGCCAACGCGTTTCGGAGGCTCCGTGACCTTGAGGGTCTCCAGTCTGGGTGTAAGGTCGACCTCGAGGTCCGCCGGAGTCAACTTCTGGATCGGCTTCTTTTTCGCCTTCATGATGTTGGGAAGCGATGCATATCGGGGCTCGTTCAGCCTGCATTCACGTAACACGCCCGTCAGCGCATCCATCCCCACATCCCCACACAGCACGCTGGACCAGTCGCCCGACCGCCCTTATGACTCAGGGTACTCACCGGAGGTCCGTGGTCAAAACCAACGGCAGTCGACATTTGATCTCCTCCAAACCGCCGTCAATTTCCCTCGTCACATCCGCCACCTTCGCCTTCGGGTCCACCACCAGCTTGCTCGCGAACGTCGCCTGCGCCCAGTCCATCAGCCCCGCGAGCATCTGGCCCGTCTGCCCCGCGTCATCGTCGATGGCCTGCTTGCCCATGATCACCAAGTCGACCCCGCCGTTGTCCTTCTCCTTCTGGATGACCGCCCGCAGCGCCTTTGCGACGCTCAGCGGCTCGGGCGCAGGGGCCGAGTCGGGCACCTCGATGTGGATGGCCGAGTCCGCGCCCATGGCGAGCGCGGTGCGCAGCGTCTCAGACGCTTTGGGAGGCCCGATGGTCACGACCTTGATGGACTTGACCTCACCCTTGAGCTTCTCGCGTAACCGGACGGCCTCCTCAACGGCTTGGGTGCGCGCGGGCGTTTCAGCGCGGCGTGAGGATGTACAGTTGTCCGAGAGTACGCACCAATCTCGTCAAATGGGTTCTAACACGTGTTGAACATGAGCATCAATGCATGCGCAACAAATTGGAATGGAGCGCACCATGGAATGCTTGACGTTGAGGTCGACACCCTTCTGGTCGGGGTTCACCCTGATTTTGACTGCATAGTCCACTGTCCTGCAAACCTCTTCAACTCCATCCTCCATTGACCAACGCGCGAAGTACCAACCGCTTGACGGGAACAAGGATGTTAAGCAAACGTACAGCAGAGGGCCGCATGGTGGAGGATGGGGAAGGAGGACAAGTGCGGAATCACAGGTGCCTCGACGTGAATGCGGGGAACCGGAAGCGGGCTTTGCCGTCATACATACTTGATCCGTAGCGCCCACAGCAACGCTCAGGTGACAACCTTCCTGTTTCCGTTCTCATTCCAACATCGGACGGTGCGGACGGAAAGCATGGATCCAGGATATCGCGATGTGCTATGTGTGCAAGTATACAGGTCTACAGACTCATAAAGGTGCGAGAGAGATCGTGCATGAGTCCATGGAGCGAGACAGCATAAATACAAACGAGAGCGACCGAGAGCAAAGGGTGAACTATGCGGCGGCACCAGCAGTCGAGTGCCCCTTCGACCTGTACTTGACAATCCAGGGATGTTTCCTTACTTCGCTCAACGGCAGTCGCTTCTCTGCGTCATACTGGAGGAGCTTTTGTATGACGAGTCAGCATAACAGCACGTCACCGGAATGAGAAGAACGACAAACCTTGATAATGAGGTCTCGTGCCTCGGGGGAGACTTTGGAAGGTATCTTCAGGTCGACTCGCTGGATGCGGCGGTATGTTGCTACAGACGACATGTCAGCCAAGGTACCTCCCAGTGATCGTGAACAACCCACCATTGTGTCCGCTCAGGTCCTCGAAGGGCGGGTTCCCACATATGAACTCGTACGTGAGTACGCCCAGCGCCCAGTAGTCCACCTTCTCCGAATGCTCGCGACCTTCCACCATCTCCGGCGGCAGGTAATCGAGTGTGCCACAGAGCGTCTTCCTCCGGTTGCCCGGTGCATGCACGCTCCATCCGAAGTCGCCAATCTTGAGTTCGCCGTTGATGCCCAGCAAGAGGTTCTCGGGCTTGATATCGCGGTGGATGACGTGCTTGGCATGGAGGTACATGAGTGCATCTGCCATCTGGTCGATATACCGGGAGCTCCGCTTCTCCGTGAAGCAGCCGTACTTGGTGAGCTGCTTGTACAGCTCTCCCTTGCCGGCGAACTCGAGCATGAGGAAGATGCGCTTCTCGTCGTGGAAGTAGCCGTAGAGGCGGAGGACGTGCGGGTGGCGGAGGTTTTGCTGGATCTCAATCTCGCGCCGAATCTGCTTCTCAACGCGAGACTGAACGATCTCAGACTTGTAAAGGCACTTGAGCGCGAGGATGTAGTGCGGTTCGCACTTCGTGCGGACCATGTACACTCGCCCGAACTTGCCCTTCCCAAGTGGTCGACCGATGTCGAAGTCGGTCAGGTGCCACTCCCGTGTTGGTCGTTCGCTGGGAGTGCAAAAACGGGTTTGAGGGTCTCCGGTCAATAAAGCCAAAGAAGAGGACTCACAGAGCGATACTGGAGTCCAAGGCGAGCTGCTCCGCTGCCTCTCCAGTCACCGCCTCTCCTCTCGTTTCATTCTCGATCTCAAAGCCTCCGTCGTAGCTTCCGATGTCAAAAGTAGGTTTGGAGGGGTGTGAGGACTGTGAGGACTTGGATTGGGGTTGCGCAGGTTGTGGTTGTGCGGATCGTGTCGGGGAAGCGGGTCGTGCAGTCTTGTTAGCTAGCGCATTCGTCGACGCTGCCTTGTGCAGGGTCGTGGGCGTCGAGAAGGGATTCGGAGCAGCATACTTGGAAAGGAGCTTAGAGACGTTTGTCTGACTGGGTTTCTTCTGGTGATGGTGGGACTGGGACGAGGGCGGACGGGCGGCGTTCTGCTTGGCGGATATCTCGAGGGCGGAGAGCTGGCGGGTAATCTGTCCGACGGAAGTCATGATGGGTTTCGCAAGTACAAGTCGAGCTTGGTATCGAAGAGAACGTAGGGGACGACGCCGACGACGATGTCGAAGACAAGAACACAACGCGCTGTGCGTTTGGTTTTGAACCCGCTTCGAGCGTCTCACGTTCCACGCGTTGTACACGTGATCGAGAAACACGCCCGGGCCCGGCCCGGAATCCCGGTTCTCCAGTGGGTGTTTGGTCGCCGTCCGACCCCCCAAAGGGCAAAGACCAGCGAACTAACATGCACGATGCGTCCCACAGATCACCTTCGAAGTAAGAACTACCTTTAAACCCCCTTTGGGTGTATCAGATCATCACAATCGGTCAGGTATGTCAATTGTTGTTCGAAGTCCCACAACGCGAACTCTGTGAGTTACTGCTTCACTGGCAGCCGCCAACAAGAAAAGAGATGGACAGAGTTTCCAGGCGAGCTATAAAACAAGCAAGGATATGAATGCCTTCAGATGTTGAGGCTGACATCGATGCAAGGGACGAAACTCCACGACGCAAATCTGGGACCGTACAAGTCCTCCCCTACCTTGATCTCGTCGATAAATGCACCATCTTCTGCGTTTCATGTTCGGCGGACCTGAACGGTGGAGAGCCAAATGGTGGAGTGACGCGCCCATCGCCAGCGAACGGATTAGGTGAGTTGAAACCTGATGCATTTTAGCATGCTCCCCCTACACATCTTCGAATCTGACTCGCGCTCAGAGCCTCAGACCACATAGTCAAAATCGATCCACTTCGGATGTTCCAAGAACACCTTGTCAATCGTGAAATTGCTTGCCTCCTGCTTCGTCAGGATGTGTTCCAGTGGAATGCGCGCTGACGTGTTGCCACCCGGACCTACACCATAGCGACTCAGTGGAAATCGCTCATGTTATGCAAAGCATATCTTACCGGACGAGTCGTACTCCGCGTAGAACGTCGTGTTCATGATGACAGGCCTGCAGACACGATGAGAACAAGTTCAAGAAGAGACTCGCGGAGGTCAAGCGCAGCGTACCTCGCGCTGTCGAATGGAGTCCAGCCCACGGGGTTGACGCTATCGTCCATGAATGTGCGCAGATACACCGTCGTAGCTAGGTCATTCCATGGCCGGCCCAGGAAGCACTTCCCGTCCGTCACGGCCGTCGCGTTGGCGTCAGGTGACTACATGCGTTGGATGTTGAGTTACGACGGAGACCGGATGAGGAACCAACGTACACGGAAGATCCTGGAGTTGGAGATGTACGCGCCATACCGGTTACCAGGCGCGTCGGTGAGATTGGTGCCTTTCCAAGCAGTTATGCCTCCACCGCACGCACGGTTTGCAAGCGTGACGTTCTCAAACCAGCTATGCATATGCATATGAGTGATCGAGAGAACGCATACAAGAGGTCGACTCACGCCGTCCCAAATCCGAAGAGGTCTGCCACAACATGTCAACCGTCATGCTGCTATGGAAGAGTCACCGAATTTCCCACTCACAATCTGTCTGCCCGAAGATGATGCTGTTGACGACGTAGGTGCTCGCATTGCGTCCAGTGTACCACGTATCCTGGTAGCTCGCAAACGTGCACCCATAGAAGGACGCGTTCGCATACGAGATGTCGGTCACCAGTGCCTGCGAGATGGAGAAGTTGGCCTGGCGCCAGCTATACATCGGTACAAGAACGCAGCCGCACGTCATCCGTATGTCTCACCGCTCGGTTCTCAAAGTCAATATTGTACGCCTTGAAGTCGAGGTTCCCAAAGAGCGGCTGCAGCGGGGCCCCGGTGGGACCGGCCCCGATGAGGGAGGCGTTGAACGAGGGCGCGACGAGGAGCACGGCGGACTGGGGGTCGTCCATCCCGGTTTGGACGAATTGGTTGTTCCATATGTGCACGAGATTGCGAGTGGATGCATTCCCTGCAGGGTCGAAGGCTGTTTTGGGATCGAGTTGGCCCTACAAGGTGAGTTGAGGTTGGCAGTGCGAATGGACGGACAACCAACGGTAGGCGTACCAGCAGAGTCACTGGGCCTGAGCGGGTGACATTGACCGTTTCGTGATATTCCCCGGCTCCTACAAGGATAATCGCCGCGCCGTCCTCCGGTCTTGTAAGGATGTTTCAGTAGTCAGTCATGTAGGAGACATTATCACTCACAAAGACAAGATAGCTGCCTGAACGCTGCTGAAGTCCGCGCGTGGGTCTTCCAAAGACACAAAGAGTGTCCCTGGGGCACAACCAGTTAACGGGTCGTCCTCTCCAGGCTTCTTCAGCTGGCATGAGATGTGCGTAGGAGAGAGTGCCCAGACTGCGTAGGCCGCGAAGTGGAAGAGCAACAAGAAAGACCACATACTCGGCGAGATCACAGACTGGCTGCCACCTCGCTGAGAAGGCCTTCGCTGTTATATTAACTGCATACGGGCCGTCGAGGGTGTCATGGGATCAAGTTGTGTCCTTGAAGTATTTGGTACAAGCATGGATGACCATCCGGGCAGGTCCGTCGGGACGTCGCGTCGCAGCGGGTGCAAATGACCTGGAGCATGACCTGGAGACGTAACCATAAGGCCATATAAATAGTGAGTAAACCCAGGTGCTTGTGGTCGAATTGAGTTGGACTCCGACATGGTGGAGGCTGTTCAAGATATGCCGCGCTTCGCGAAGACGACATCTCTACAGTAATGCCTCCGGGATGCCTGCACAAGTCTACATGTCGATAATCGCGGTGCTGCATGGCCGCAGTGTCAATCTGGTGTCAATGCCAACTTTTGACTTGGCAATCACACGGAGAGTCGAGGACGAGATCCAATGAACTGTGATGAGATACAAAATACAAGCGCAGCAAGTGAACCATGTCAATCCTGGGCGCGTGTTGATGTCGTTATTGCCATCAGGTATGGCGTATGAACCGTATGGGTATATAGTATATCGCTAGTAGTGTACGCAGTCTATGATACACCTGTCCACCCCCTCCTCCCCAGAACGACTGAACGCCAGGCGCGAGGTCATCGAGCGACCAGGATGATGACAAAGACGACGATGACGACTAGGACCAGGACGGCGGAGAGCAGCGTCGGGCTGACTCTTGCGACAGGATATACTCCGCGGAGGAGGGCGTTCTGAATGAGGAAGTACCGCGCGATGCCTACGAGGAGCGTGAAGAGCCCTAGCGCTATCATGACCGCCCCAAGTGGCCGCGCGAACCGCTCCATATCTGTGTCCATCGTTGCCGCAAGGGTGAACAGCTGCACGAGTGCTGTTCGGACGGGTTGATGGGAAGTGGCGAAGGTGAGCGGGCAGTAACTTCATGCGGAAGTGCAGTGACGTACCGACGCCGGTCGACGCTATCGTCAGGCTCGTGCGGGCATACGCGAGGAAGGTGCGCTCGGACGCGAGGTGGTCGCGCGCGACGCTGCCCGAGTTCTCGAGCGTAAGGAGCAGCCCCCATCTCGTCATGAGCTCGCGCCATCGCGGTTCCCTTCTTGGCTTCCGCTTCGTGTTCGAGTTTAGGTCCACAACTTCCCCTTCCCTGCTATCTCCCTCGCACGTCCTGCTCTCTTCCCGCTCGCACATCTCTGGGGGTGTTACTGGTGTGTCTGTTCCATTTTCCATGGGCGGTCGACCTCGGCTCTCGAATCTCACACGGGAGTGCTCGCGCGTCGAGGGCTCTGGTGGCGAGGGTTCTGGGGACGATGGGAGTTCTGGCGACTCAGACGGCGGCGAGCGGGTCAGGACTGTCGGAAGCTCAAGAACGGCAGCCATCGTAGGCGAGGTGAAGATAGCAAAGAAGAGGCGGCGGGTATCGGGAGAAGCGGGCGAGGCGGGGCATGTAAGTATATCTCAGCCTTTGTGAATTCGGAATGAGGGGCGCATTTTCTGGTCACTCGTGCTGGCGCGGGACGGACCATTTTTGACGTCATGTCGCTGGTCTTGGAACGTCTCGGGCAGGTACGATCAGGTGAGTTCTGTTTGCTGAGGATACATGCGTCGCCAGAAGGGAGAAAGCATGGGCAGGAAGATTGCGAGAAGGCGGCGGTTGACGAGAGAGGACGCTGGCCGGCACACGAGCACGACACGAGTGATGCTGGACGGCGCGGAAAAGACGCGGGCATACAACTGGTATGTTCATACAAGTAGCTCAAACGTGCCAATATTCACGAGCTTTTATCAGGCTGCTGTATCGTACTGGCCGTCTGCTCATGTTCAGACGGGGACGTGCGCATGCAGGTCGCGTTCTCCTATTAGTATCTGGTCAGGGGCAAGGGGTGTTACCTGTCACCCAGGTTGAGGTAGTCTTCATTGTTGCTTGCTCATCGTAGTATAGCGCACGTCGCTAGGTTTCGCCGCTGGGAATCGCAACCCAGGGTGCAGTAACGGGATGAAGCATTGGAAAGGTCACGGACCCGATGGAAGGTGGAAACTACACAACGCCGCATTCGGCTTTAGACCGACTTGTGCATCCCGCTCTTTCTGCGTGGCATACTGTAAAACGTTTATGATCTCGTTTCGCTGGCCGTCAGTCAGTGAGAGAGAGGTCTGTCAGTGTCTGTAGCAGCGGAAGTCAGTCGAGCGCCAGGCTACATACCACTGACGCATTGAGTTGACTTTGAAAAAGCGCAATGTCCGCTTGATGACCGCAAACTACCTCTAAAGCTCCAACAGGTAAGCATGCTAGGTGGATGCTTAGATCAGAATGGTCGGGCTTTCAAATTAATTGCATATTTAGGAGTCTGCGCTTTCTGATCCTGAATCTCCTGCTTTGGAAGCCTTCACATCAATATCCGCTGCTCACTTTCTACGACTACGCATGACATACGAGTATTGCGTATATAGCACGTCGCACTCACAGTCCTCTCCGCTGAAGGACATGCGCAGCTGTCCTCGAGGCTCGAGTCAACCATGAACGTTAACTTTCAGTGGCGAGAGCGCTCCGGAGGCTTGGCAGAGCCTCGGAGGCGGAGGTGAGTCACCTCGACCCCGCATTATGGTTCTGTTACGGTCCCTTGTCGCCGTCGTGGTTACCGTGCGGGCGTTCGATTGGTCCACAGGGGGCATGGTTCGAGCAAGGATACTTATGGGGTTGTTAGAGCTCGTTACGCGGGGCTAACTTCGACGCGCGAGAAGCGTCTCCGGCAAGACGCAGTCAAGATTCTGTGCCGGTCCCGGTCCCGCATCCATCACTAGTCGCTGGCAAGTTTTACGCTGCGTGCATGCCTGGCCACATATATGAACTTCCCAACTTGGCGGCAGCCCGACCATGACTAGTTGACTCCGGCCCCCATTCCCGCTCCTTTGATCCCCGGCCCGCCTCCCTCCAGTCCGTGATGCGGAATCCGTTCAATCCTCCGCCTGCACCTCCTGCGTATGGCCAGGGCAAGGTTATTCCCGAGACAAAAGTATCGTGAGTATCTCCGTTGATCGCGCTGTCCTTATCATCCCTTGTGGACGCGGTCCGTCTTTTGCACCGTTTAACCCCAGCGTACGCGACGCCACCGGACTTTTCCGCAGGTCGTGTTAGCTTATTCCATGACTTCACTTAAGAGTACTATGGGCTATGTGTTATGCATAACTACTGACCATCTATGAAACAGGCCGTTCTCCAGACTACTGTTCTCATGGTTGGATCCCTTGCTGTCTGTGGGCTTCTCTCGCCCTCTGCAGGCCGACGGTGCGCACCACTTGTCCCTGACCACTCTCAGGATATCGCGTTTGATGCAAGCGTCTCTCCACTACAGACTTCTGGTCTTTACCCGACAATCGTCTTACGGGACACATGACCGAGCGCGTAGAACAGGAGTTCTACAGCGAGTGTCCTCCCGAAGAGCGACCTACCTTCCCCTTCAACCCCGGACATGCATCCCCAAAGGATGATCCAGGTGGCAACGTCACGCGCAACACATCTCGGTCGTCTCAAAAGAAGCCTGCAGACGAGAAGACCGCAGAAGCGGAGGGTACCCAGACGGATCTGGAGAAGAACGCGGCACAACCTCAGGGCACGGCCGCAACGATACCCAAAAGCGAGCCTTCGATTCTGAAGGCCCTGCACGCCGTGTTTTGGCGCCAGTTCTGGACCGCTGGTGTGCTCAAGCTCTTCGCTGGTACGTGTCAGTGGAAAGCGGGGTGTTGGACGATACTTATGGGAGAGTTGTTGGTAGATACCCTCAATACCACTACTCCACTCGTTAACCAGGTCCTCCTCTCATGGCTCACGTCCTCGTTTGTGTACTACCATGCTACGGAGGAAGAGCGTGCCGCGCAGGGTCTCCATGCACCGCAAGGCGTTGGGTACGGCATCGGTCTCGCATTCGCGGTTTTCTTCATGCAAGGTGCGCATATATGCTGTTTTATCCAGACCCATTGACGAACCAGTGACTACAGAGATATCCGGCGTGGTGCGTCAATAATTCGGACTCATCCGCGCAGGAACACAAATGCTGATCGTCCTTCAGATGACAACTCAGTACCAGATGAGTACGTGCTCCTTCCAACCTGACCTCGGCCTCTGCTCATGACATATCACTTAGTTGCGATGACGAACGGTCTCTACGTCCGCTCAAGTGTTCGTGCCCCTCTATATCCAGTGCTTACATATTATCTGATTCGCAGCGCATAGATCATTGGAGCTGTCTTCCGGAAGTCCTTGCGGCTCAGCGGGAGAGCACGTAGCGAGCACAGCGTCGGGCAGATAACGACCATGATCTCGGCGGATTCTGCCAAGTTCGACCTGAACTGTGTGATTGTCCATAAGTGAGTAGGCCATTGCAACCTCCTAAAGGGTACTCGGTGTGCTAATTATTCCTTCTAGCGTGTGGGTTGCGCCAATACAGATTGCCATCGGCATTGGACTCCTCATTCGTAATGTTCGTTCGATAGGTCATCAAAGTCGTGTTTATGCTGAATATATCTATTAGCTCGGAGTCTCGGCCTTGGTTGGATTGGGAGTAAGTGCTCTCGCCAAGCACACTCGAGTGGACAGTACTCATCAGGTCTCTCTCTCTCTCTCTCCACACTAGGTCCTCATCTTCTCGTTCCCTCTTCAAGGTGTGCTGGCAGGTACCATGTTCAAGCAGCGCACGAAGGGCGTCGCCCTCACCGATCAGCGCGCTCGCCTCACGAGCGAGGTGCTGTCGGGCATCCGCCTCATCAAGTACTACGCATGGGAGCAGTTCTACGCTCAACAGGTCGACACAGTCCGTGAGCGAGAAATACAGACGATGGTCCCTTGGGCGTAAGTACCTGCTGACATTGGGGTTGCTGAAGTTCGAGAACTCATCGTCACTGCACAGTGCCGCGCAAGCAACATTGATAGGATTCATGGCTGTCGTCCCCATCGTGGGCACTGTTCTGTCGATCGTACGCTCCTTTAACCTCACACCAAGTTGCGAAGCCACATTGATGCCGTCTTCAGATCACTTACGCACTCACGGGCCACTCCCTCAACGTTGCCATCATCTTCAGTTCCGTTCAGTTCTTCGATGTACGCTCCGCTCCCACCCCTCATCTTTGCTTACTACTAGCATATACCAAACTTGACCTTCCCAGATCATCCGCATGCCGCTCACTCTCCTCCCCATTGTCCTCGCCTCCGCCATGGACGCGCTCGTCGCGATCCGCCGCGTCTCCGCCTTCCTCCGCGCCGAAGAGCTGGCCGTGCCGTACACCATCAATCCTGCGAGCGACTACGCGCTCGACGTCGACGGCGACTTCACGTGGGAGGAGGTGCGCAAAGATATGAATGCGCAGGCGAAGAACGAACAGGACAAGGACAAGGACAAGGCCGCCGAGTCCACGCTCCCGACGACTGCGCCGCCCGAAGAGCAGGAGAAGGAGAAGGCTCCGGAGGAGAAGCCATTTGAGCTCAAGAATCTTAGGCTGAAGGTCCCGAAGGGCGCGTTTGTGGCTATTGTCGGGCGTGTCGGGTCTGGCAAGAGTTCGGTGCTGCAGGCGCTCATTGGGGAGATGAGGAAGAGTCGGGGAACCGTAAGTCTTTTCTTTCACCCTTTCTCACTGCCGCGAAACCGTCGGTGACCGTGATTATGATCATAGTGCACCTTCTCATCTACGACGGCGTACGTGCCCCAAGCCGCGTGGATCATGAACGCGACGCTCCGCCAGAACATCATCTTCGGACAGGAGGAAGACGAGGAGAAGTGAGTATTCTAACTCTACGCACTTCCGAGTCAGCGGCGCTGACACTGCTGCTCCTCAGGCTCCGCCAGGTCATCAAGGCGTGTTGTCTCGAGCCCGACCTGGAAATGCTCCCCAACGGTGCAGACACCGAGATCGGCGAGAAGGGCATCAACCTCAGCGGCGGGCAGAAAGCACGTGTCTCCCTCGCGCGCGCGGCCTACTCGGGTGCAGACATCGTGCTTATGGACGACTCGCTCAGCGCCGTCGACTCGTACGTCGGCAAGCGACTGCTCGACGGGTGCCTCCTGCACGGCCCGCTCGAGGGCAAGACGCGCGTGTTGGTGACGCATGCACTGCACGTGCTTGACAAGACGGACTATATCTATGTCATGGACGAGGGCGCGATCGTCGAGCAGGGGACGTACAATGTGAGTGTTGTGTGTCATCTCTCTTATGATGGTATGCGCAGGTTCTCGGGTTGCGGGATGCTGATGGGCACTGGGATGGCGTCTTCAGGAGCTCTTGCAGAATGGCCATATGTTCGCGCGACTCATCGAGGAGTACGGCAGTCAGGAGAAGCAAGAAGAACAAGAGGCTGCAGGCGATGATGCGCAGAAGCCCGTGGTCGACAAGGAGGACGCCAAGACCGTTGTCCCAGAAGTACCCCAGAGCGCGAAGGATCCCCAGGCGTTGATGCAGGAGGAGGAGCGGTTGACGGGCGCGGTGTCGTGGTCCGTGTATGCCAAGTACTTCCACTTCGCCGGCGGCATCTTCGGATTCCTGCTCCTTGTGCTGTTCGTCGTACTCGCCCAGGGTGCACAAGGTGAGCGGCTCTCCTGCCTCGTTGCGACGAGACAATTCCACCTAATATACTGATGCATTCGGGGACCAGTCGGGAACACGCTGTTCCTTGGCTTCTGGACGTCGTCCAGCATCCCGGGATTCAACCAGGGCGACTATATGGGGACGTATGCCGCTCTCGGCGTCGGAGCTGGTATCTTCTCATGCGCGCTGAGTTTCACTGTCAGGTGTGTCCCACTTGTTCTGCATGGGATCACGACAGACGTGTGTGTGCTGACTGCGTGTTTCAGCAAACTGAGCCTGATGGCCGGTCTGCGGATGTTCAAGGCAGCGTTGATTGCGGTCGTCCGGTCCCCCGTGTCGTTCTTCGATACCACACCTTTAGGTGAACGCTGAGATGAGGCCGGAGTGCATATCGCTCATTCGAACCTGTAGGCCGTATAATCTCGCGGTTGTCGAAGGACCAAGATACGGTTGACGCCGAGCTCGCGATCATTGCCACGAACGTGAGTAACCGAGCTTCGCTTCCCACTACTCTCTGTGTTGACAGTTCACATCACTCTCGCCGTAGTTGCTCATCGCAGGAAGGTGAGTATTATGCCGGGAGTGTCATTGTCCACTGAACTCATGGACATTGCCTAGTTCGATCGTCGGAACAGCTGGACTGGTATTCTACACCTTCCCCTACCTCGGCATCATCTTCGCGCCCATGATCGTCCTGTACTATGCCGCATCGCTGTACTACCGCCGTAACTCTGTGGAGATGAAGCGACTGGATTCCTTGCTGCGGTCCAATCTGTTCGCTTCTTATTCGGGTAAGTAGTCCTTTGAATGCGCCTTCGTATCCCTGCTGACCGCGAGCAGAGACACTCACCGGCCTGAGCACTGTCCGAGCCTATCGCTCACAGGTAAGATAATTAGCTAAATGTCAGGATGGCTAGATTTGACATGCCCGTTGTAGTACCGCTTCATCGCTAAGTCTGAGGCAGGACTCGACCAGGAGAACCGCGCATACTACATGACAATCGCGATCCAGTGTTGGCTTGCGGTTCGTCTGGATATCCTTGGCAACCTCCTTATCCTCGGCATTGGTCTCTTCGCTGCAGGATTCAGGCGGTCTGTCGACCCGAGTAAGATCGGTGTCGTGATGTCGTACACTCTGAGCAGTAAGTCCCGTCATTCGCAACCATCTAGAGCAAGCTGCTGACCTCAGTGATCATCGCGCTTGACCAGTTACACAGATGTTCTGTGAGTTCTTTGCACTGATGAGCATGGAATTGTAACTCCAACTGACTCCGAAACCAGCCACGCTCGTGACAATGTACGCGCACAACGAGCAAAACTTCAACGCAGTCGAGCGCATCCTGCACTATACCGAGCTGCCCAGTGAGGGCGCCGCTACGACCCCGAACGACCCACCGCCATCCTGGCCGGAATCCGGGGCGGTCGAGTTTAAGGATGTCGAGATGGTCTACCGCCAAGGTCTGCCTCTCGTGCTCAAAGGTGTGAGTTTCGCGGTCAAGCCGGGAGAGAAGGTGCGCATCGAAGTTTCGATCTCGCGCATGCGCAGAGAACCAACCACGACCATCATGGCAGGTCGGCATTGTGGGGAGAACCGGGGCCGGCAAGAGTTCTCTGCTCCAGGCGCTGTTCAGGATTATCAATATCCAGAAGGGCGTCATTGAGATCGACGGCAGGAACATCGCCGACATTGGCTTGGACACCCTTCGGGGCCGGTTGGCTCTTGTGCCGCAGGACAGCCTTCTGTTCCAGGGTACCTTGCGGGATAATCTGTGCGTGCAAGCGTTGCTTGGTCTGTTATTGCTTTGCTAATGCGATTATTGATGTCGTGTAGCGACCCGCAGCACTCGAGAACGGACGCGGAGATCATCGATGCTCTGAAACGCGCGTGGTTGCTCCCGAAGGATGGTCCTGTGGATCCAGCCGTCGAAGCCAAATTCAGCCTGGACTCGGCCGTGAGCGACGAAGGTGTGCACATAGCAAGACAACTTATGGTTCAGCTATTGAGTCAGTCTTCCGTCCAGGTTCGAACTACAGCGCGGGCGAGAAGCAACTCTTGGCGCTCTGTCGCGCACTGGTGAAGAACAGTCGCATCATCGTTCTGGTGAGTCTTGCTACGCTGTGGATGAGGACGATAGCTTATCAGTATTTCGTTACAGGATGAGGCGACGAGCAATGTCGACGTTGAGACGGACTCCAAAGTCCAGCGGACCATTCAGACCGAGTTCGCATCCTCGACGCTCCTCTGTGTCGCGCACCGACTGAACACGATTGGTACGTAACCATAAGTTGTCACACGCCCTCTCAACGATTGGTACAGAGGCTGACAATTTTGTATTTTCAGTCTACTATGACCGCATCCTCGTGATGGACGCTGGAAAGGTGGCCGAGTTCGATACCCCACTCAATCTCTACGACAAGGAGGACTCCATCTTCCGCTCGCTCTGCAATGAGGCGAACCTGTCTCGCCAGGACATCGTCAAGATCCGTGCGACTGTCCAGGAACAGCCCTCCGTCCCTGCCTAGCGACACATGCTAGGACAGGAATTGGACCTAGAACCCAGGCTCCCACTAGTGGGCCTCCTCCTTCACGACTTGACGATCTGTAGCTGGTTACTTTACACTCATAACTAATACTGTGGCGCCCCGATCTGCGGCCGTGCGTCGCACAAGTATCGTGTCGTGCTCGTGTCCCCGGGCCCGTCAACGTCTGAGACATCTTCAAGTTCATGTTCAAACTCATGAGATGAAGCGACTTAGTAGGAGTTTCAATATTGAGGCGGCGATTGAGCCAGTGAGTTGGGCCATAAATCGGAGTTTACGGACCCTCAATCCAGCGTCATTGGTCTGGCACTGTGGCGGACTCAGACAACTTACAAGTATACGTTCACCATCACTTTCTTGCTTGACCGTTGTGGCGACTCTCTGTGGCAAGCCTCTCAATTAGATTTTCTCAATGGATCTGTACGAGCAAGCCAGCTCGTTGGCAATGAAGGTGGAGCGAGCGCATGAAGACGGCGATCTTAGGTACGGGACGTTTCTTTCACCTCTCAATCATTTAATACTTATGTACCTTCACAGCGTCGATAAGGTGTGCGAGACACTCATCAGCTACGTTACGAGTACATGAGCTGACGAGACTTCTAGCTGTACGACATCCTCGATCTCGTACAAGTTGCATGCTATGGGATTCGGTCGGCGATCAATGCACGCGCTTCGATAAACAGCATGTTGCCTCCTGACCTGATCATCAACATCTTTGGGCTCGTTCCCTGCTATATATTCGACGACGATGATATACAAGCCCCCTGTGGCCCTTATTCCCTGAAGGACACAAGAGCGCTGCTGCCTATCGCTCTCGTCTGCAAGCTGTGGCGCTCCTTGGTATTTAATACCCCAACCCTGTGGACCAGCCTCTCCGACGCTACCCGTACCCTCGCGAAGTACATCCGCGGACCTCTCCAAATATCACGCCTTCCTATCACTTGCGTTGGTGCCGGGCCTTTATACGTTGGTGCAGAGGTTCGAGACCTAAATAGTCAAAGCGCTATGACATCCGCCTTTTTCGAGGAGCACGGTGATCGAATTGAAGAACTGCACGTTAGACTCCGTATCGAGCAACTGAACGCTGCCCTGCCCGCAGGAGAAGACGAAGAGCCACTGCACCCTACTATCTCCTTCTCCCCGGCCTCGCTTCGACGTCTCTCTATGTACGGCTTTGTCAGAAACGATGGAGATGGATGGAGGGACAGATCCCTCTTCGGAGGCTCCCATCTTAACCTGTCATCGCTGCTGATGTGGAATATCCCCTTCTTTCCAACCAATGTGATAAGGCCATCGCTTACGCGCCTCATCGTCTACAACGTCAGTGTACTCCGCAACTGCGAGGGTCGAGGTGCCATACCCGTCCGGAACCTTCTTCGATTTCTCTCGGGGAACGTCGCTTTAGAGCTGGTATACCTCCATGGTATCGCGGCGGCCCAAGACACGGACCTCGAACCCTTGCCTGTTGTCTCCATGCCCTGCCTCCGGAAGCTGTCCATCACGTTCAGTCAGAGCATATATCAAGTCTTGTCTCATCTTAGGTTGCCTGACACATGCCTTGTGAGGCTGCGCGAAGACCGAATGGTCTCGCTACTTTATGGAGCTCTGGAATCCGCCATTGCTTTCCTCGGATGGGAAGGCACGAAGGCGCATGTAGTATTGGGGGTGGATCCAGAGAGGTACCAAGATGAGAGGCACAGAGAATCTGCGTCTTTGCAAGTAATCAACCGGGCAGCTGGTGGCCTCCGAATAGACCTTACCGGGCGGTTCCTAGGGCCGATACCCGACTTAGATTTCTCGCAGCTCATACGCTCCCTTCTGTCGACTCGACCTTTTGCCACTGTAGAAGAGCTCTGGCTGTCTGGCTGGAGAGTAGCCGAGCTCCTCAGCGGGAGGAGATCACCAATCTCTCCCCTGTCCGAAGTTACAACCCTGCATGTCCTCAACCTGGAATCCTTCGATCGTGCCGAGATGTTGTGGCCTAACCCCGCGTCGGGGGAAATCACTATGGATAATCTTCCGAAACTATCGTGTCTACATTATCGCTTGCCACACAGCGAGCACCCCTCCGAGCACCCCTCCGATAACAAGCTTCTCGCTCTCCTCGAAGCTCGCGCGCGCGCGAATCATCCCGTCTCCCGCCTGTTCATCTCAACCAGGCCTCCTTCGAGCAAGCGATCCTCTACCGACTACGACCCCGAGCGCGGTGCTACAATTATTGGAATGCTACGGGCGTTCGGTGTGGAGGTGGAAGTAGGGGAAGACTTGCACGATCGCCCTGAATTTGCGTGGTGGAACGTCGTTCCCCACGAATGCACGGCGAAGGAAGGCGTACACATGTGGTGGCCGCTTTGGGTTGAGGGAGGGATTAGTGCTGACTCGTGGTATCTCTTTACAAGCTGGCCCTAATGTGGTATGGGGATGAAATGTGAGAGCAAGTATTGGACACGAGACCCGACAGGTTCGGAACCCATACAATACTATGTATAGTACATAGACCCTACTGGCCACTCAAGGGGTACCTCAAAGCAATATTAATTGTCCTCAGACTGTTCGGACGTCATCTTTTCTTCCAAGATTCGTTCCAGGTGGGGTATGTTCATGTTTGCTGAATGGTTGTGAATCTGAGGCCCGGGAAGCTGCTAGAGAGACTGAGTGAGCGCACAAGCGAGGATGCCGAGCGGCAACAGAGCGGCACCTTCGGATCGCCCGTTGCGGTGCACAGCAGCGCCACTGCACTTGCCAATAAGTCGTCCTGACTCCTTGTCTTAACCAACAACGATGACGATAGCATATGAGCAGGCTTGCTAGAGCCCAGTGGACAAGTTCGCATGTTCTCGCCTCTCTAGCACGATCGCATAGACTCACTCATGTCGTGCACAGGGACAGAAGATCGCCACAACCCGGACCTGCGCATACCGGCTGGCACTATTTCGAGCCTTGCTGATCGCAGATGTCTGCGGACATACTCAACACCAATGGACAAACTACACTGGCTCCTATACAAACCATACCCCCGGAGCTCCTCATCCACATCTTCTCCCTTCTAACGAGCCTTGACACCCCAGACGTCCTAAAGGCATTCATCGCCGACGCTTCCGGGCCCTACACTATCAGGACGACCTCTCTGCTCCGCCCGCTGCTCGGCGTATGCAGAATCTGGCGCCACATTGCACTCAACACCCCTGCCCTCTGGTCGAGCGTCTCCTGCGTGCGCGACTCGTACAATCAGGAAGACAACGCGCCCATCCACGTCTCCCGCCTACCGCCAGGCTGTCCTGGAGAGCACATCCCACTGTCCGTCTATGCGGAGATCCCTACGCTTGATGATGCACTCTACAGGGACTTCTTCAAAGCACACGGGCACCAGATCGAAGAGCTCATCGTGCGCGTCTACGATGCCGGGTATCACGGCGGCACCATGGCCGGGGATGTGCTCCTCTCGACCGCGTCACCGCGTGCCCTGAAGCGGCTGGTCCTCCTGGGCTCCGGCATCCTGCCCATGACAAGCTACCCCTTCACAGAACGCCGGCTATTCGACCCATCCGTGTTCGAGCTCACCTCGCTGACGCTGCAGAACCTGCCCCTCCTCCCGACCCTCGCCATCGAGCGCTGTACTCGTCTGACCCGCTTCGTCCTCGCGCACGGGTACTTCGGTGCGCCCGAGGGACTGCCCCCCGTCGACAGGGTGCTCCGGATGCTCACATGCATGCCCGCCCTGCGCGAGGTGTACGTCGAGGAGTTGCGGTTCGCCGAGAGTACGGATCCGAGAGTCCTTCCAGCCACGGTCTCTCTGCCTCAGCTGCGCAAACTGCGTCTATCATCGGGCCCCGCAGCTGCGTCCCTTCTGTCACGCCTCACTCTGCCTCAGACCTGCCTGGTCAGACTTGAGACGGATCTGTTGGGCGAGGGCGAGATACAGAGCGTCGTGAGCGCAGTGGAGCGGATGCGCTGGGCCCAGGCGAAGGTACACTGCGTCTGGGACGGGCGCGGATGGGGCCGGGGTGGGCTGCAGCATGTCTCCCTCCAGGTCGTCGGTCCCGCCTCGCAGAATCGTGACCACAGCCACGGACAAGGAGGCCTGCGCATCGATCTGTATTGCCGCAGCGTCGGAACCGACGAGGATTTTGTCCAGGCCATGCGAGCAATCCTGTCTAAACCGCCCTTCGTCGGGGCAGAGGAGGTCTGGCTGTCCGGGACGAAGACAAGCGTGCTGCTCGATGCCGTCGAGCCGGCGCTCAGCGAAGCTCGCGCGATTCACCTCCTCAGTCTCAACGCGTTCAGCACGCGGGATGCGGGGGCGCTGTGGCCCCGACGTACGGCTTGGGGCGGATGGGAAGCGGAGTTCGGGAGCTTGCCGCATCTCAGGGCATTGCATGTATGTCTGCGAGACAAGCGTGGGCTGTCAAGCCTCATGGATCTCCTGCGCGCCCGTGCAGCCACCGGGCATCCCGTCGTGCGCTTGGTCGTCTCGTACAGACTTCCGCGCGACACGCGGGCGGCGACATACGAGGCGGAAGAGATTAGAAAGACCTTGGATGCGCATGTGAAGGAAGTAGAGATTGGGGAGGATCTGTACGACCGGTATGCGTGGTGGAAGATCGTGCCGCGGGAGTGCACGGCGTTTGAGGAGACGCACATGTATTGGCCGGCGTGGATCGAAGGGGCTGCTCAAGACTTGGCCGGGAGGTTTCATATGGTTACAGGTCGGGATGTGGTGGCATTTGGAGATTCATATTAGTGGTTAGGCAGCTCTGCTGGGTGCCCGAGTATAGACACAGTAGAGAGGTTAAATTATGGACGGTATAACGTATATCCCTGATCTACTACGAGATGATGATGTAACACACATTTCTATGCAAGGATTTCGTCAATCGTTGTCGATGTTGATGAACACGAGGAATACACACCTGATCATACGTCTGGTCCTTAGAGTATGACCAGTGTCGCAACGCCAGATCTCAGGACTGTTGGGAGCTGCTTAAGCGGTTACTGTGCAGAGCCAGAATCACAGAAGGCAAGACTGCTGTTGCCAGTGCTATCTATAGTTTTCTGGATCGATGCAGTCTGCGCCATCCTGAGGAAGGACCTGTCAGCTAGACCATGGTAACAGAATATGAAACCACATACCTGTCCAAGCCCATAGCGAAGAGGTGGCGGCCAGCAGTAAATGCGCTGAGTAGCAAGTTACAACATACCTCAACCAGAAAGAAGTCGTCGTTCCGTAATAATTACTTCGGTCCGAGAGTTACGCTCCGGCTATTCATAGCACAAGCGTCGTGAGCGCTGCGAGCACAGATGACACAACGAGCGCAACAGAGACCGCACGCTGTTCTCTAACATTATCAGCTCGTGTGATGACCATGAGACTGTCTCTGCTCACAAGAATAGCCATGATCACGGTGGCACATTCCCTTCGCGGCACGGCACAAGACCGAGACATCCTTAATACTACTCTCTCACCAGTGACTTCTCACGGGTATTGTTGCTTTTGTCGTCGTCGTCGACGACGACGACGACGCACGCTGGAAATACGTCGGGCCTCGTGGCGGGGAGGCGGTGGAAACGGGCGGTCTGGAGGAACAGATGTGTGATGCGCGATCATTGTCAGGGCATAGCAGCCACAGTGGATGTTTGGCCGTGTTTGGCGGGACGGGCGCTGGAGGCAACGGCTTATGCTGGCAGCGGGAGTCGTTGCGTTCCTTTCCCATTGTCCTCATCGTCCTCGACGTTGTGCTCGACCTCTTCGTCGCCGTCGCGAGCCGTCTTCTCACCGACTTTGTCATTTCCTAGACCGGCAGGCTCCGCTGGTCTTGTCTAGACATCGTTGCACGCCCCCCGGATCGTGTTGCTTGATTCTAGCCAGCCCCGACCCCGACTCGACGTCGACTTGCAGTCCTTAGCTTTTCTTCAAAACATGTCTAGTCTCGCTCCCCCCAGCCCCAGCGTGTCCCCCGCACCCGGCGGCGGCAGGTCCCCCAACTTCCGTGCCTCCATGGGCCCCACTTCTGCCCGCCCCGTCGGTGGCCAGGGCATGCCCCCCGCCTCTCCCCGCCCCGGTGCGACCAATGGCGGCGCGCGGCCTACGAGCGAGCTCCTGGGCAGTGCTGGCATGTTCCAGACCCCTGAGGGTGCGTACGGTCCTTGATTGCTGTCGACTCCGCGCTTAATGGCCCCTACCCCAGCCGAAGCTATTGACCAGTGGTTCGAGACTTTCCAGAACTACGAGGTGACGCTGGTGCGTGTAGTGTATGCTGTTTTCTTGCCCTGCGATTAACACCCCCCTAGGAAGAAATGGCTGCCGCCTCTCTTGACGTCAATTTCAAGGAGGAACTAAGTGCCATCGAGCAATGTGAGTAAAATTTCCGCTCGGGTCAACATCCCTTCTCTGTGCGCCATTTTGCCTCCATATGCAAGCACCGTTAGCCGTAGTGTTCGTCCGTGCTGTGTGCTCCGAGTCGCACTCCGTGGCGGAACGGCAAGGCACCTGATCCGTGGCGGTGCATTCCATACCCCAAACATCACCTTCTCGTTTTCCCCAATCGAGCATGCCGCGGCACAACTACAGCAGTTGTCGCTGGCTTGAGTAGCTCCTCGTCGGCCATGGCATCTTGATCTCTGCATAACCGGCTGCTGTGATGGCGCAGTGGAGCCATGTCGTGACACCTCGGCGTCTTCGTTCCTGAGCATTCGGTTTGGCCGCCTGCTCCAATTCCTGCTGTTTGCCCCCATTATTGCCAGTTGCATTGCATAGACTCGGCCTTGACGGCTGGAGGAGATGGCAGGTTTGTAGTAGGTTGTCAGCGTGCCGCACAGCTGCCATCAGAAGCGACCCTTTGCACGCGCTCCTATCATACCTTCACCTGTTGAGACCTGTCATTGACACTATCATTCCACAGGGTTCAAGGTTCTCTCCGAAGCCGAGCGCACAGCCGCTCTTTACAGTCTTTTGCAACATTCTACGCAGGTCCAGATTCGATTCTTCATCACCGTCCTCCAGCAGATGGCAAGGTCCGACCCTATGACCGCCCTTCTCTCCCCTGCCGTTGGCGGCTCCATGCAGAGCCAGATGGAGGCCAAGCTCGCGAGCATGAGCCTCAAGTCACCCGGCTTGAAGTCCAACCTCCCCTCGTCGCCCACCGCACGCAACTTCTCTGGGGGACTCGGCAACAACTTCCTCTCGCCAGAGTCTGCTAACAACGCCAACGGCAGCGACCCCGCGGTGACCCTCGCGCAGCAGCGCGCCAAACTCAAGGCCAGCAATGCTGCTCACCGTATCTCCGCGCCCGCACTCTCCTCTCAGGTTGGCGGGGACCGCAACACTTGGGGCTCGGGCTCGAACCAGCTCGGACAGGTGGATGAGCGTTCATCTTCTCCGGCGCAGGAGATCACCATTCCCGCTCCGAGCTCTGCATCCCGCCCGAAGAGTACCGACTTCTCGGGCCTTGCCAACGCTCTCAAGTCGCCTCGCGTTGACGAGGGTGACCAACTTTCGCCTATGCCGGGCGGCAGCTGGGCGAGCATGGTGAACACGCCCCTGATCCCGATCTTCAAGGATACTCGGAACCCGAGTCAGAGCCTCGACGCCGCTGCGCAGAAGCTCAACGACTGGACCGGGGGAGGCGCTGCCCCCGTGCCACTCATGTCCGACCCCCCGAAGAAGTTCAACCGCCTGTCGAAGGGCGCGCAGCACGACCACGACGACGGTCAGGGCCAGAACGGCGGCCCACCGCGCAACTTGCGCAATGTGAGCGGTAACGGGAACCTGAACGCGTTCGGCGGCCAAGTCGGCTGGGGCGGTGCGCGGAGCCCTGCGCTCTCGAACACGTCGGGTCGGTTCAGCGACGACGGCAGCATGAATGGCCTTGGCATGCCTGGGTTCGGCATGGGCAACATGGGCATGGCGAACCCCGCGCTTGGGCTCCCAGGTACCGGCGGATTCAACATGGCGGCCCTCGCTGCCGCGGGCATGGCGCCCGTCAGCCCCTTCAACAGTATGTTCAACGTGTCGAACCTGGCCGCCATGGGTCTCTCTCCTGAGCAGATGCTCGCGATGCAAATGGCGGCGGCAGGCCAGCTCGGCCAGCTCGGACAGCCCGGGTTGGGCGCCTTCGGGATGGGGCTGGGGAACCAGAACCAAATGCGGGGGAACCGGGGTATGGGCAACCGGGGTGGGAACACGAAGAGTCCGGGGCAGCGGGGCGAGAAGAAGGACGAGGAGGAGGTCGACCCGAAGTTGCTGGATGACATTCCGGCGTGGCTGCGGAGCCTGCGGCTGCACAAGTACACGCCGAACTTCGAGGGGATGAACTGGCGCGACATGGTCGTGATGGATGAGCCCCAGCTTGAGGCGAAGGGCGTCGCGGCCCTGGGGGCAAGGAGGAAGATGCTCAAGACGTTCGAGGTCGTGCGCAAGAAGATGGGCATCGAGAGTCCGGGGGGCTCCACTCCCACTTCCTCTTAAATCCAACTTTCGCCATTCCGTGTCGCTGTCTCTTGAACGTCGTTCGCAACCCACAAAACCTTGCTGTCGCCATGTCGTCTCGTTTTACCTCATCCGGGGCGAGACGCACATATGCGGTGGCGTAGACGCGAACGGCGCGCAGATCAAGCACACGAACACGGCACACACGCAAATGGGCCCGAGGGGCCCCAGGTTTCTCTTTCTTTCTTGGCTTCGTTCCTGATTATTATTCGCCTACTACAACGCCTTACTCCTGGCTAGGGTGTCCGTCATGCGTATCCCCTCTATACCATATCCCCCACCTCCCCCGAGCTCTTAGTCGCCGCAGCAAATTACATACATCCAGGCGGAGGTTCCGGTCGTAGTGCCAATCGAACATGTGTTGTCGTCGTCATCGTCATCGTCATCGGTCATCCTGGATCGCGAGTGTATGCCTAGCTGTAATCTGTCGACATGTACATAGGCCCAGAATCCCTATTTATCTTTCTCTCTCTCCCTCTCGAGCCTTTGCTGGACCCAGGCGGTGCTGAATTGCTCCAAGATTTTCCACCCTGGTAAGTATGTACCGCTACAGTGGCCGATCGAAGAGACTACCTCCGAAGACTGCACCGCCTGCTCCCACAGAACTGGTACTAGTGCTGGTTCCGAACGCTACGTCCGAATGGATAGATAGCGTGCCAGGATGTGCCGCGCCGGCCCATTTGGTGACGCCCTCAGCCCAGATGGGCCAGAGACCGTGCACCTCTTCCTTCGCGGTGCATTCGCTGGGAACGACACTCCACCAAGCGAAGCGATTATACAGATCCTCCCCCACCTCAACCTCGCTCACGGACGCCTGCGCAATGATCCTAATGACCTCCGGGTCACCATGGTTTGCGTTAAGTGAGCCATCTGAAGGTGAGTATGGTTTGCACGAGAGAAACAGGCGGGTGACCGGGTGGTTGGCGCTAGCTCGAGCACGAAGGAGGGACACGAGGTCGAAGATGCGCTCTTTGCTCGGCAAGCAATAGTGCAGGGAGGTCAGGTTGGGAAGCGTGTCCTTTATCTCGAGGGAGCCGATTCTGGGCCATTTTGGCCACAGTATGCCGGCGTTCTGACGGTCCAGCGACTTCAGGTTGAGGATATGCAGCGTTGTTAGCGCGGAGAGAGGGGAAATGACTCCACCAGTCTCGCTGAGGAGGTCGGCTGTCTTGGTACCGGACAGCCACAGCTCCTCCGTGGTGACGAACGGCGAGACAGACAGGAATGCGCGGATGGCTTGGGCGACTTCGGCATCTGTCCCGGTCGTGCGGGAGCTGAGGTCCACTCGGAGACCACCTGCGGACCCATTGATCAATTGGAGCGAGACGAACCCCGCGCTTCCATTCCAGCCTCCCTCCCACAGTACATGCGCTTTCCTGCTGTTCCATCCCAATCGAGCAATGGCAGAACTCAGGTCCTCGTTCTGCTCCGGGAAACGCACGTCTCCTTCGAGCCTCAGGAGACAGGTCTCGGGTAGCTTGAGATGAGACACAAGCTGGGCTGCGCCGCGGCCGGAGGTGATGAGTAGCTTCCGAGCGTGCGGCATGGGCACCATAGGCAAGGTTCCGGGGTCGTCCCCGCACACTGCGATTCCCTCCAGGTACGCCTGCTCCAGGCTGGGGGTCGATGAAAGAAACCGTAGGAGGTTCCGGATGGGTATGGCTCCTTCGTGTCCGCCATCGTAACGAAGCGTATGGTTCACGAGGAGCAAACGCGTCAACGACGGGCCCATGGGGTTGAGTGGAAGGAAGGGGACGCCCCACATGGCCAGGGACGACAGGTCCAGGCGTGCGCCCCCAAACAAGGTTCTATCCTGCCAGAAGCCTTCGTGTCGACCTACACCGTGTATAGCCAATCGTCGCAACGATGTCGGCGATTCGAATGATAGAGACGGGGGTAGCGGTATTTCATCTGCTCCCCATAGGGCATCGCTGAATTCACTTGCGTTGGCGTGAAGCATAATATGCAGTTCTTCAACTTGGGCGCCATGTTCGCTCAGAAATGAGGATGTCGTGCAAGCATGTCCGTAGTCGGAATCCGGGGCCTCCGCGTGTACGTACAAAGGGCCAGCACTAATGCAAGTCACCGGAATGCGCGAGATATGAACAGGGGGACGATAGGGAGATCCGACGACCATGGTTGATTGCTTGGGATTTCCGCACGAGAGGCTGGACCAGAGAGTCGACGTCCCGAGCGCCAAGGAGCGCCAGAGCTTGCAGACGAGAGTTATAGGACGCAGTTCTGTGGTCGAACCCATGAGATAAGGCCCGCATATAGCCTGGAAGTTATCGCTCGGCTTGTACGCAGGGGTCGGTATGAACGCGAATATGGCGATGATCAATTGAGGTAGTAAAATTCTGTGCATTGGTGCGCGTGCGTTGATTGCAAATCGAATGCCACGTTCAGTAGCTTTCAGAATATCGAGGATGTTGAAGAGCTAAGATGCCAGTCAGGCTATGATAGGTACTGGCAGGCCTACTACATACCTCGTCGACGCTGTCCAAATGGTGTCACTGGTCAGTCATCGCAGCGAGAGTACGGAGGCAGAGGAATGTCTCACCCGACATCTGGGTCTTGATCTGCCCGCTCCGCATTCTTCCCCAACAAGAGAGCTTGTTCGTAAAGATTCATGGTGGCGATTGAGATGAAGGATGTCGGAGAAGTTCGAGAGACCGGAGTCAAGTCCGTTAGCGCTCCTGCTGCTGCGGTAAGACGCATGGCCAGCTGCGTCTGATCCCGGATCCGGCTGTCAAGGGCCGACTTCAGTAACGATATTCGGCAAATGTGAGATAAGATGACGCCCGTACAAGCAAAGGCCCGTACACCGTAGAGGCCGTCATGGGTACGCAGGGGAGACTTGCTAGAAGGAGAATGAATAATCTCCAGCTGTCTACATTAGTCGCAACACTATACCGGCGTGATATATCCTTGCCGATCAACTCAACATTAGAGTTCGCAAGGATTACTGAGAACATGCTCACGCGGCACAGATTCGAGGCGAGACTGAAAATGCGAGGGTCACGGAGCTCTAGTTGGTTTGTCGTGATGCTGTAGGGCACCTTCGGATGGCAGACATGTAGTCAAGTACGCTGCAAGGGGTGCCATCAGCTAGTGTGCGTAGTAAAATGTCAGGCCACTCACTCCATACAAACCACACAGCAGGCTAGCGATAGAGCTGTGCGTCTCTATGAATCCCTTCATCAGGAAAAACCGAAATCTCGAGAGCTCCCCCCCAGAGCTCCCGAGGCTCGAGAGACTCGAGAGACCTCCTGCATAGCCACTGAGCGGTCGGTAGACCTCCGTAGACGCACAGGTGGAGAGAGAACGCCAAGATTATGTTTTATGGCCCCTATATGTTCCTCGGATGGCACAAAACAGTGAGATGTCGCACTAGTAAGATTTAGCAGTACAATTAGCTTGAACTTACGAGTCGGCACTTCGTGCAGAAAAGCTGAAGTATCACACAGCCTGCCCTGAAGGTGCCACGTGACCTTGCTCCTCTTGATGAGCTGGCACTGACTCCGAGCTCGTCGCTTCTCTTCTTTACCCCCAGCGTTGCCGTTCTCCAAGTCCCTCACCACTGTCGCTGTCCATCATCAAGATCAGATATACACAAGACAGGTCAAGTTCATCAACGATGACAAGGAAAACACAAGCAAGATCTCACAGACATCTGTAAGCTAGCGATCCTCTCTCTCTGCCTGCTTTCCTCTCCCGCTCTCTTCGCCCGCTCTCCTCGCCCACTCTTCTCATGCAATGTCCTCCCGCACGTCCTCGACCCGCTCTCTCTCTGCTCTCTCTGCCCGCTCTCTCGCGTGCTCTCCTCACCTGCTCCCTTTGTCCGCGCCGACTCCCCTCGCGCTCTCCCCTCGCGCTCTCTCCTCGCGCCCCCTCCTCGCGCTCCCTCCTCGAGCTCTCCTCTCGCGTTCTCTCCTCGCGCACTATATTCATCTGCTCTTTGCTTGCTCTGCTCGCTGACTCTGCTCGCCCCTCGGCCCTTTCCTCGCACACTTCGCCTTCCCGCCATACTCGCATCTCAGTCTCTCCACCCGCTCTTTTCGCCTCTACTCGCCTGCTTTCGTCTGGTCTGTTCATCGACTCTCCTCGCCCTCCCTTGTCGTCATGCTCTCCTTGCTTGGTCTGCTCGCCCACCCTTCTCGCCTGCTCGTCTGCACTCCTCTTGCACACATCTGCACTCCTATTGTGCCCTGCTCACCGCTGCTTGCCCGCTATTCTCGTCCGCTCTCCCCGTGTTCTCTCCTCGCCCGGTCGTCTTTCATTTATATGTTGTATTGTCATGTAATTACATAGCCAAATATACTTATTTTAGTCGTTTCATATCTTTGAGTGCTCGACGCTCGTGGTCTTAATGCTCCATCTATCTGGTATATCGGAGGCTATCGGGTGTCTCGGCGAGTGCTATCGAGTGCTCGAGAGCCACGTGTGCGTCTATCGAGTGATCGCAGAGGGGGTACTTGTGTATCAGGGATATCTTGGCTCTCGAGGCTCGAGAGTCCTCTCGATACAAGTATATTTTTCCTGATGTTGATCCTCTCTTCACTGTAAGGGTTCATGAGAGATGCGTGATACCTAGGGAATTCTACTATTCACGTCGTCAACCATCAGTGAAAACATAGCTTTCAAAAAAGTGGCCCAGACGCCAGGGATAAGCCCTAGTCCGAGAACCAAAGTTGTGATCGGTATCATGGCGCCTTCTGGTATGGTACTTCGTAGCTAGAGAATGCGGAAAGCAAAATGCCAATGCCAAAAAATGTCTTTCATTCAGTAACCTCCACTGTACCGGAATCACAGAATGGCGGAACTTACCTTCGTGCGCACCATCGACGAGAGGCCGGGACAGGACAAAGCTTGCCGCGATCTCTGTTGTCAAAGAGCAACGGCTCCGCTTTCGTGAGAGACCGATGCGGGGTCTGTTGGGGTGGACTTCGACAGAAGCGACAGGTCTCGTCGTCGAACATGATGTCAGCCAGCTGAGGATGGACTTGTCCACGGCAGAATTGAGCCCTGCCGGCGAGCCTGAGAATGTAGTGAGAGACGGGCGCAATAGACGTGCATGAAATACTCTAAGAACGTTTATCCTGAACGATACTGGGGTCATACAAAGTCGACATCATGATGATTAACTATGTAACTAGCAGCGAGTCGGCGCTTCCTTTCCGATCGGGTGAAATCGGAGGACGTGTTGGCGCCTCCTCGGTGTGGATGCCATACAGTCTAGTAACGTTGACACGACGTCTAGCCCGGCCTCATGACGCTCTGCATCCACCTTGAACCACAAAATGAGCGGCTTGGTCAGATTCTACCGGCGCATAGAGGCCGGCTATATTTCCCCCCAGCGACGTCTTCAACAGATGCGTCGCTGCCCCATTCTGACACCACCATTGACCCAGAATCCCTCTTGGGGCCCGGGGCCACACACTGTCCCGATGCTCTGTATCCAATCCAGTCAAGGCGAGGAGGCCGAGGAGATACTTACCTCCATCGACTCGTTCGGCTGCGATTCGGTCGGCCCTGGGGCGCTGTATATGGTCAAAAGAACGTCTGCTGCAGAGGGGTCGTCCGAGCGCGGATCCTCCTCGAGCGCGACTCGGCTCGCGGATGCGCCGCCTTATTCTTTGGGCCTGGCGAGTGACTGCTGGACAGCCTCGGCACCATTCCCCGAATATGGCCGATTACTGAAGTTGGTCAAATTGGGCGAGCGAGCCACAAGGGGTCGTTGTGGTGTGGGCAGCATCACACGGAAGCCGTACTTTCAGGGCAGTACAGGGCCGCGTTGGCAGCGTACGGCCGGGAGTTGCAGTTCGGAGAGATCGAGCGGCGGGCGACGATGCTCACGCGGAGACGTTTCATGCATGTCGTGTATGGAACAGGGGTGCTACCGGGACCGAGCCCGCGAATGCTTCTGTTCGACCGCATGTCGTTCGGTTCAGGTGGTCCTCAGTCAGATGATGATTTTGATGGTCTGCTTTTCGTGTGCTGAATACGGTATGGTACGTTTGTCCCGCTGCTCGAGTATGCCGTACGTAGTCCACGGTGGCATCTCCTTACTGAGCAGGTTGGATCGGGAATCGACTCTGCCACAGTGTTATAGGGAACCAAGTAAAAGACGTTACTACGTACCTGCGGTCTTGAATAACGTAAGGGTACCCGTTCCTTTGGAATTCTTCAACCTCCGCTAAGTCCTGCATCACCACGCATGGTATGGGCGCCGGTAATCATCAGTGCTCATGAGATCTTACTGAGATACGCACCGAATGTCCAAACAGCCGGACTGTGATGTCAAAGTGTACCCACTTGCACCCACAAATCATCTGTCTCAACCACGCTCTCGCCTCTCCATAGCGTCCTCCCATCCCGAACCGTCCCTTCCGAAGCCGAAACCAGACCAAGCGTACATCGAAGTATCGGCGGTGGAAGTGGGAATTATCAAGCTACCCCTGCAGCTCTACTACACCCAGGGAGCGAAGCCCGAGGAGATAAGCACCTGCCCGTCCCTCGCGTTCTCCCTCTGCCACAAACCGTCAGACACGCACCTGTTGTTTGGTCTCGGGATAAGGCGTGATGTGGACAAGTTATCCCCCGCGGCTCAGGTGCTGATCGCGAAGTGGATGCAACACGGTTCCCGGAAGCCATCTTCGTCGTCAGCGAAGGGGAGTCGCGAGCTGCTAGACCGCGGATTTCCTGCAAGTGCAAAGTCAGACATCCTCCATGAGACCATCCCGGTCGAGCGCACACGCTTCTTTTACAGCGGCCGAGTTGAGCACGTCCATCGGGCCCTTTCCCCACGCAGACGACCATTTCGGGGACGGCACCCTTTGCATCATCAATGTCATACGGCCATATTGGCCACGTCAACGTGCTTGCGCGCACGGAGTCCCCAACGGGATCGTTGATCTTCCTGGGAGAAGACACCGCCAATGATGTGCGTTTGCTTACCGGAGAGAAGGATGTTGCGTTCATGGTGGACCCCGAGAGCGGACATGGTAGAAAGGAGGATGCTATCGTACATATCAGGAGAGCCAGTGGGAGTCTATTGCAGGCGCTGGCAGTAGTACGAGAAGAACAAGGATGGAGAACGCGTTCTTGCCCGGCATTATCTCATCTAAGACTTTCTAAGTATATCTAATATTAGCTTCAGAGTCTCGACCAAGGCGGAGACTTACAGGTAGTCAAACACGGGTCTGGCTGCGATGTTGTACGCAGCTACGTATATGTTCGATGTTCTTGCTGAGGTCATATGAGGGATATCGAATCCTGACCGACCGTGGTGCACATCCTGCCGTACTCGTATGCAGCGACTCAAGTACTCATCTGGTGGTTGGGGATCAAAGCGATGCCACTGCGAGCCGGCGCGACACTGTCAACGGGCGCTTGTGAATTTGACGTTCGAAAGCGAGCCCCTCGACTGGGAGTCCCTACCGAAGGTCGCATTTTACTCCTTCCGCTGCATCCTCCACCGACAAGGCCCTGTTCTTCAACTTCAACGCCCCCTCATACTTATGTGTGCCCATCAACCCGCCGAATCCTACAAGGCCGGTTCCCAGTACTCGAATATATCCCCATCCTCATATATGCTGCGTTGCCACGACCTCAACTTCGCGCGCATTTTCATCTTCTGATCTGGGGCTATATCTTGTCCGTTCTATTATTCGTCGAATCTGAGGCAATGGAACACCAGTTTCCAGGCGAAGGTTCACAATTGCAAGCTATGTAACAACAGGTAGCGATTTTTAGACGGTCCTAGGAGGTAGCAAAGTTATATCCGCGCAACCTTCGGCACGCCTTCCGACTATACCTAGGTCCAATTACGGTCGAAGTAGCGGATGCGCGTGAGTTCTAACTGCGTTGATGGAAACCTTCGAGTCGCTTATTGCGCGGAAAGTAGACACGCCACCCTACTCACCATGATCACGAGACATGTTGCCCACACTCGGCACTTCTTATCTGAAATCTGGAGGCCCGGGACCGTAAGTTCGCGACAATGGAACTTTAACGGGTTCTTTTACTGGCACCGCCAGGATTCGCTCACTGGCAACGCGTAAGTTCTGTCCTCAACCCGCGAGTCTCAAGCTCAAGATCCGTTTGCTTCGATTTCCATGTCGTCCCCACTGGCAGCTGTCTCCTACCTAGCAAAGCCGACGTTTCATCAAGACTTGCGTTGACAGTAAGACGGGGCACCTTAGGCCCTTCGCTATTGACTCCGCCGGCGTGTTCTCTGCTGTCGAACCTCCCGCTTGCTATGCGACATTCTTCTGCTTCCGGCCCTTCCTCAGGCCTCAGCTGCCGGCCTTTCCTCAGGCCTTCTTCGTGAAGCTTCAGGCCCTCTTCAGCCCCTGCGTCGAGCAGAATGAACGGCCAGGAACAATCTTGCCCCTTCGGGGCTTGTGTGGGAAAATCGAACACCCGCTCGTGGGTGCAGGCGTCCGATTGAGGATGCCGGCGGGTTTTATACGCTTGAAGGATTGATTCTGCTCGCCCTTATGCGCTTCGCTCAGCACCAATCACACTGTGCCAGCCAAGCTCTATCTGCCTGATAATGCCGCTGAGCAGCAGCCTTCCCATTTCATACTGAACACCTGCAGCTGTCTCGAGATTCCACTCGCAGACGCTGCAGCTGGAAGGTTCAAGTTGCAATATATTCAAGCCGCACCAATAACGCCCCACCCAACAGATCACGATGACATCTATTCCAGGCTCGCCGCGCGTCATTATCGCTGCGTCTCGGCTCTCAGCATGCACGACGTGCCCTGCTTCCTCCCTCACTTTCAGATCCCCCTCGTCGCCCCAGGTACCTATCAAATGTCCCGGTAGCAGTCCTATACAGTACTGACAGCAGCCCTGATAGCTCAGCGTTCAGGTCCTGGCGCTTGCTGTTCGGAGTTTTCAACAGAGACGTGCGGTTCGGTGCCTCTGTCATTCGGAAGCAAGCACCGCCAATCCCCGCCTTATAACACTCGGCGGCCTTCCATTGAAGGGACGCGCAGGGCTCAACACTTTTTGCACGTCGCCACCATGTTCCCCTCAACATGCGCTGTGTGCGTGTCGCTCCTCCTGCCCGCGGCGGTCCTAGCCCAGTATAACCTAGTTAAGGAGTACTCTGGAGAGACGTTCTTCGACGGATGGTCGTTTTACGGCAACAGTGAGTTCCTGTCTGCTCCATCTCCGTCCGCGAGGATCGCACTCACCTTACGGTAACTCGGCCACAGGGGACAACCTCACGAATGGCAATGTCAAGTACGCTCAGACGCTCCACTCCCAATCGCCGCGGAGAGCCCATACTGACGCGCCGCTGCGAACTTCTAAGCTTCTTGGATGACACAGACGCCTTCCACAACAACCTAGCGTTCGTCAATGACGCGGGCAATGCTATCATGAAGGTTGACAATTCGAGCACGCTCAAGTTCAACCAGAACCGTAACTCTATCCGCATATCGTCGAGCGATCAGTTCACAGTGGGGTCCGTGTGGGTCGCGGATATACTCCACGTACCATACGGGGTACGTTCGGTTCCGTTTTGTACGCACGAAGTTGCTGCGCTGACGACCCCGGATACCAGTGCTCGGTATGGGGTGCATTTTGGTCCTCCGCACCCGCATGGCCGCTGGGAGGCGAGGTGAGTCTCGTACCTGATAGACCGCGAGCTTCGTCAATGCAGATACCGTGTTGCTCAGATCGACACCTTCGAAGCGGTGAACCAAGATGCACGGGGTCACATGGGATTACACACGAACCCTGTACGTCTCTAACCATGTTCCGGTTCATTAGTCCCGAGTCTAGATCTCAAGGACGTTCATTTCGCGTAGGGGTGTACACATTCTTCGAACGCCGTACAGTCTAGCACCCTAATCAACTCGACGGATTGCTCGATCCAGGCCAACAGCAACCAAGGATGTATCATTACCAACCCGGATCCAGCCTCGTACGGCGAGGGTAAGCGGTGCCCAGGATGCGAACGTCCCCTTGTATCTGAGGCCTCGTGTATTAGCATTCGCGAAGGCTGGCGGCGGCGTGTATGTCACCGAGTTCGCCATTGATGGAATATCGTGAGCCGCTTTCCCGACCTCATTCCAGACTGCCGGTCTAATTGCATCTGGACCCTCCATTGCAGCATTTGGTTTTTCAACGTATGTCCGCGCCCGTGATCCACGCGAAATAAGCTTACCTGTCATGGGAAACAAGCGCACAGACCTTCCCAGTTCGTTGCAAGGGAACGTGAGCAGCATCGACACGTCGACACTCGGGATCCCAGTGGCCAACTGGCCGGCGGACGACTGCTCCGTGAACGAGTTCTTCCAGCCCCAGGAACTGGTCTTCGATATTACGTTATGCGGCGGTGAGTCTCTCCCACTGCGCTCGTGAATAACCGGAGCGCGTCTGTCCGAGAAGCGCAAGTTGTTGACTGACATCATGACCTTGCATCTGCTGTGGGTAGATTATGCCGGGGCCGCGAGCGTGTTTTACCAGACATGCACCGGTGTTTGTTACAACGACTGGGTCCTCGGAGATCCATCGAACTATGACACCGCTTATTTCGAGGTATCGTATGTGAGGGTGTACGGCCAGCCCGGAGAGTTGACCGTAATCCAGCCTTCCGGCGGGCCTCGATCCGCGGAGGTGCGGAGCTTCGGTACGCTCATGCTGGCATTAGGCAGTCTGTTTGCGATGTTCTGGACCCTCTGAACCACAAAGTTTCCCATTCCTCGTCGCTCATTTATCACTTCTTCTTCGTGTGGATCCTATGTCATTGCTGATTGTCGGGACGTTGTTTTTTTCCTGGGAACAACATGCGGGGACGGTGCCTTTACCTCTAGAGTCCAGACATGCACCCGTAGCACTAGACTGGCCTACGAGCCGCGGATCCGGACATTGCGCGATGCTTTCGAGCTTCTTTTTGTATGTAGAAATGAACATGCTCGCGGGTAGCGCAAGAGGGCTGCTAGCGTGGTGGCGGTTGATACGGAAACGTGCGGTGGACTCTCCCGGCTGACTGGGTTTTCTCCGATAAGCCGGGAGCTTCTTGCACGCGACAGTGCGTGTGGCCGTCACGTAGGTACAGTTCGGGCGATGCAGTGGCAAATTATCTCCTTGCGGCGGTCACTGAACCATATTCTCCATCCGTCGTCTCACCGTGCCAGACACAGTTCGCGGCTTCAGCCACCCGTGGCGCTGGCGTGGACAGGAGATATCTGGCCCACCCCGCTAGACCCCGCTGTTGCCGACGGCACTCTCGTTTCAGTCTTGTCTGAGCTTGCTTCTCCGTCCAGTCCTCGGCCCATCTCCCACCATCCTGGTCCATCCGGCTGGCCAGATTGCGCGAGCATACGGACATGGACATGAGGTCACCGCGATCCGCTGTGGGTCCAGCAACTGTGGCCCGCTGTGCTGGGCTCAGCCTTCTGGAGCAATGCACACTCGAGTCTCGTAGTGAGCAAGATTCGGACTCCGGCTCTCCGATCAGGCCAGCCAGCTGGCCGCCCAATGGCCCCCCTTGGTGGAACCGTCCCATCTGAATCCGCTCCAAGCCAAATGAGGCTGGCATGCACGCTGGATCATTGAAATTTAATTCTGTCGTAAGCCGTAAGCGAGTTCCTACTTAGATCGCCTCCGCAGCGTCCATCCGGGACACGAACCTCGCCTCGACAGCCCTCCTCGTCTCCTCTACGACACCCACCACCCCTAGGCTTGCACAGCAAGTTCACTTCTAGCCATGCCGATCGCAACTTGCAACACCTTCTGCTCCGCCAGCCCCGCATCCTGGTCCAACATCCTCTCCGACCCACAAAGCCTCTTCAGCGTAGAGGGGCTCGTCGCTGTCGTAACGGGCGGCGGGACAGGTGCGTGCTACCCGAGATCGAGCGATCCCGTCCTCGCTGGCGATTTTGTCTGCCTTCGTCTCGCTAATCATCGTTCTTGCACAGGAATTGGGCTAATGATCGCGAAGGCGCTCGAGGCCAACGGAGCCACCGTCTACATCGTATCCCGCCGACTGGACACCCTCCAGGCGGCTGCCAGGGAGCATAGCGTACGTGTCAAACCCTACCGGCGTTGGCGAGGCGCAGGCGGGCTGCGGGCTAGCGCGGCGAGGGTCCAGCGACTCCCGTAACGCCTTGCTGACGTTGACAGTCCGGGCTGACAATTCATTCGTCTTCACAGCGCCGGGGCAATCTTATTCCCGTGCAAGGCGACGTCACCTGCAGGGAGTCCATGAAGGCCGTCGCGGAAACGATCCGCGAACGACACGGGTACATTAACCTTCTCGTGAACAACGCTGGGCTCGCGAAGAACTTCCTCCCGAAACTGCCTGGTCCAGGCGAGGTCGACATGAAGAAGTACCAGGAGCTGCTCTGGAACGCGGGCTCGCCCCAAGATTTCTCAGGCGCGTTCGACGTCAACGTGGCTTCCGTGTGGTACACAGCCGTCTGCTTCCTCGACCTCCTCGATGCGGGCAACAAGCGGGGCAACACCCCCGGTGTCACGAGCCAAATCCTCACCGTCGCGAGCGGGGGTGCGTTCCGGAAGGACGACAAGGTCTTCAGCGTCCCATATACCCTTAGCAAGTCGGCCGCAACACATCTAGGGAAGATGCTCGCGCACTTCCTCAAGGACTGGCAGATACGAAGCAACGTCATCGCTCCCGGTATCTTCCCCTCTGGTATGTCCCATCTCCGTCTTCGGCGTTTCCCCTGGCGGTTGTTGATCGCCTCGAACCCTACAGAAATGGTCGACGGCCTAATATCCGATGAGTATGTCAGGGCCGGCGTCCCGCTCCACCGTGCAGGAACGATCGACGACATGGGAGGTCTCATTCTGTTCCTGAGCAGCAGGGTCAGTGCTTTGTTCTCTTCGGCACCTCATGCGTTGACATGGGCTATGTCTTCACAGGCTGGAGCATATGTCAACGGCACCGTGCAGCTCATTGACGGTGGCCGTTTGCTTCTTTACCCCTCAAGCTACTAGACCATCGCGGCGTGCATCATGGACTTCTGGATTCCTGGATTGTTAGGTATTGTACATAGTGTCACGACTGTCACGACGACAAAATATGTATCGCTATCAGCTCCCGCTTCAGCGCGTTAATAGAAACTCACCACCTTGCTTCTTTCCCTCGGGCTAGTGCTCCACTTTCGAATGGGCGTACGTCGCCTCCAACCTCGACTTCACGTATTCCCCTGCCGTGACAACTTCGTACTGCGCGGGATAGTCATCTGACACACAACTTGGCAGAGCCTATCCAGACCCATATGGTCGTCGTGAGCATGCGGGATATCTTTTTGAACGACAGAGAAGACACGCGCCACCAAACTTACCTCCAACTTGACGTCATAATCAGTCCCGAAGAAGAGGGGGATTGAATACCGCTCGACGCCAGAGCGGTTGATAGCCCTGTGCACTGTGGACTTGAACACGTCGTCTGGAAGACCCAAAGGAAACCACGAGGTGAGTAGGTTACGGTGTTGCGCCACCATGAAGCTTACTTGTCCACCTAGCGAACTGGTCTCCAAGGCTGCGGGCTGTCAACGCGATAGCGGTTCAACTTCAGCGCGGTACGTACTTGACGACCAGCGTCCCGGGAATGGGCACCGCGTCGACCCACTTGCCGTTGGCGTTGAGGACTTGTAGAGCCTTGACGTCGGCTTGTTGCCAAAGAATAGTGAAACACTAGTGCACGCCTCCATGAACGTTCCCCTCTCAGGCTGTGTGATCCGCAAAATGCGTCACCTCATAACTGTGAGGGTAACAGCGGTGATTGGCAGGGGTAGCTCCACACCATGAGAAGCAATACACACTCTGTATGGGCCCCGATCCCCTGCACCCTGTCGTCGACCGGCCCAGTCTGCATCGGATAATAGAGAAGACGCATGATAGCGGCTGGTTTCGTGGTCTGCAAAGGCAATCAGACGTGCGTCCCGCCGGCAATCATTCAGACATGTTCCCAAGGACTGCGCCTCACCTTGTCGTCGAAGAAATCCTCCGGAAGATCCAGAGCGAGCGCGAAGAGCGGGAACAGTGACTGTCCTAGCCGGACGGCAGCATGGCTGCGTGCAGTCCGCCATGAATGCATGAGCCCCCGGCGAGTCCGGGCTGGAGCGCAGCCAGAACAGGGTTGGGCTCACTAGTACTCGAGCACGGCTTCTCTGAAGCCTGGCAAGCCGTCGGGCCAGACGTTCTCCCCGGTCATCGCGCCGTCGTCCGCGCGGGATGTCCCGGTGGGCTCTTCCCAGCCGATATCGAAGCCTTCGTGCAGGTCTCCTCTGTTCTCGGGGTTCGTGTTCTCCCCGAGGAGCGCCGTGTAGCCCTTGAAGTTTGGGGTCTTATGGATGTCCATAGCCATCTTCGTGGACGACGGCAGCGCAAAAAACCGCTTCGCGGCTTCCACGGTGGAAGAGATGGTCTCCTCTGGGATGCCGTGGTTCTTTACTACGCCATATCAAAGTCGTGTCAGTTTAGGTTAAATCCAACGGTTGAGCGATCGCCCAGGCGACGTACCGTAGAAGAACCCAACGTTTATGCAAGCATCCCTTATCTCGTCCGCAAGAGCCCGTCGAACATCTGGATTGGGATTCCTAGCATCTGCGAGATTTCTGCGTGCGAATGGTCGTGTTAGAAAGATATCGCAGCGCGAGAGGAGGTCGCTTAATCCCATAACCTCCGCGGTGATGTGACAGAATGATTCACATGATCGGGATGTCCTCGAACGTGCTATCAGTGCGGAAAGTGGCCAGCATGAGTGGGCGATGGGATGTGTTCATCAACACTGCGCTCTTAACGGCCGACACACCAGCGCACTTGTTCCCAAGTTCTTGGGAAGGCTCTCGGAGAGTAGAAGGGGAAGAATCGAGGATGTGGAACGATGATAAGCTGTGACGGTAACGTTGCCGCGGAGGCCGCTCTGTGGGTGCTTATGGGCGCCTTCACTTGCCGCCGCTTCTGCGACGGCATATTCCCTGGTCAATGAGAATCATTCTGCAGTACTACATCGCTAATTCTAGCTTATAGTGTTTGCTATAGTCATACATGAATCAGAAAACGAAGTCGCAATATCATGAAAGGAGACGCGTAAAGTTTGGAATGAGGACGGAGAGACGATGATTCCTTGGTACAACTACTAGTAGTTGGAGCGCTCCTCTTTGAAATAGAGTTCCTGATCATGGCGAACCAGCTTTCCTTCCAGCCATGGAGGCCATGCATATTCGTCGTCTGTGCCGCCACACAGATCGGGAGGGAGAGCTTGACGAAGCGAGTACTTCTCCATGTACACATCATCCTCCGGGTCGTAGACCACCAAGCCTGACTCAGTAGCGACATCGCGTAGCTTCTCCTTCATCTGCGCAGCAGATACGTTATTAAGCTCCCGGAAGAGCTGAACAAGGAGGTGTGGAATATGATGACGCGATTGTAGAGTCTTGTGCAGCTCGTCGAGGACGAATTCGGATCTGACGGCAACGAAGGCGGTTCGTAGGAGCGGGAAGGAAGTTGTGGGTATGGAATGGGTAGATTGCCTCTGACGGTCCTTCCGATCCTCCCACAAGAGGGCATATAAATTCACGTTGACGCGAGCGTTCCAGGCATCAACGAAGAGCTGTTCGATGTTATGGAGCGCATGTAGTACACGCAGTGCGTCCCAATCCCTCTCGATGCCAGATACCCACAGTGTCCTCGCATTCGCGAACACGGCAGATGAAAGGAGATCCCTGAGGGCAGAGATCAGCCGATCACTCCCTGGGATATGCGTAGTTCGCGTGATATCGATCCGGATGCCGCCGGGACCGCCCGAGTTGGTGAGTTGTATGGACATCGCAGGCTCTCTCTCACTGAACCGCCCGTATGCACAGTGCACTCGGGTTTCAGGCCACTCGAGAGGTTTCAAGTATGATTTGAGGAAGGAGAGATGTGTGGGGGTACATGCATCGACACGGATGTAGCAGCTGTCCGGAAGTCGGAGATGCTTGAGGAGAAAGATGGATAATCCCGTTTGACGGATATCCCTGTCCGAACGGCTGGTCACCCAGCTGAATGTCGAGAACTTTCGGAGATGGCGCAGTTCGACGACCGGAGGGGGCTGCGAGCGGGAAGGAATGTGGTATCCAATATCGGGTGGAAAGTCCATAATGCTGTCATCGTCGAACAAGCTGTCATCTATGCCGGTGTAGTAGAGCTCGTTGTCGGCAATGCGATCATCGGGATGGGTCATGGGAATGCCATGAATGAATGCCTCCTGAAGCATGGGCGTATAGGACAAGAGACGAAGGATGTCGTCGATAGAGCACGGTAATATCGCACCGTTCCCCGGGTCCATCCCGAACCAGAGCCCGAGGTGAGTGAGATTTGAGACTTGATGTTGAGCAGGCAGAAAAATGGCGTTCGTGAGTGACAGGAATCGAAGGGGTAATGGGCCTCCACCGAACAGTGGGATCATCCCCTTCCAGCGTAAGTTGCGAGCGAGGCTACGACCGTATGGCGTGAAGCCCCGGATGATCAATCGCTCAACGGAGCTCAGGGGAAGTGACACGTATGCGGGAATAACGCCACCAGCTGCCAAGTCTTCCCATGAGAGAAGGGAAGCGTTGGCTCGAAACTCGCGGATTCGATGTTCGTGACCATGTAGTACGTTGAGGGGTTGGGTATCATCATATTGAACAGAGAGTGTGCCACTCCGACGTCGGTCGAGGCAAGTCTGGGCATTCTCGATATTGCGCGAGGAGTATATCGGAACGAGATAGAGAGTCGCCCACATAGATGAATAGTTCAGCGCGAGTGCGCGCCACTTGTGGCACACCAGGGTGACATTGCGCAGATCCACCGCCCCCTGTACGGCTACATTGTCGCAACCGCTTTCAAGCGGCCACGAGCACGAGTGCGGGACAAGGAGGAAAATATGGAGAAGGACCTCGTTCGGGAGCTTGTTTACCGGACATCGGGCGTTGAGAACTTGGTTGAACACCGAGAGAGTTTTGTGCAGGTCTCTGTATGCGTTGAGGACCTAGTTAATTTTACAGATGGTGAGAATCTATCTTCTCCTATAACTCATGCCAAGCCGGAACATATGTACTCACTTGGCCTCCACTAGAGTTGTATAGGAGTCAGTTAAGAGTTCAGTCACCGTTGCGATTTAAGTTGTTGGAGCTTACTCTACATGGTCAAAGCCACCGGAGCCCTTCAATCGAAGAGCTAGTTGCGACGACTCCTTGATAGAAGCGAACAGTACCCCTGGCGAAGCCATCTTGGAGCTCGAGGAGGAGAAGGAACCGTGTTTGAAGAGTGCGGCCACTCAAGTACTCAAGGCCGTCTCACCCCGCAGTGGTCGGAAGCGCCCCATTGGCATAAGCGCCAACGCCCTACAGGGCTTACACGTGACCTATACCGAAATTTGGATCGCGAACTCAAGTCAAAGCCTCCTCCTCTGCACAAAGCTTGACTTGATAACGATGGCTCCCTCTCTTCTCGACGATCATGTATCAAAGCAACAATGCAAGCGGGCAGTAGAAGCCCTCCTCAGCCATGCCGCCAAATTCGAGGAGAAAAAGGCCGAAACGCAGCTCTTCTCCGGCAAGGAGCAGAACGTATGGCTCGTCGTCAACACCAAGGTCATGCACCCCGAGAAAAAGCTCAAGCCTTCACGGATGTGCGTGTTTCGCTTTGTGCGCAGTGAATAACAACTGACCAGGGCATGCCAGACCGGTGAAGTACCCCATCGTGGACCCGCGCACCGAATCTGTCTGCCTCATCACGAAGGACCCGCAACGCGAATACAAGGACCTCATTGCAAAAGAAGGGATTAAGTTTATCTCGCGCGTTGTCGACATCCGGCACCTAAAGGGGAAGTGGAAGCCATTCGAGGCGAGGCGCATGCTGCTGAAGGAGAACGGGCTCTTCCTCGCAGACGAGAGGGTCGTCCCCCTCCTCCCAGCGCTGCTTGGCAAGATTTTCTTCCAAGCTAAGAAGTGAGTTCCTCCGCACATACTCGCTTGCTCGCCTTCATGCGTCGTGCGTAGACAACCCATCCCGGTCTGCATCACGCGCAACGACCTCAAGGGCGAGCTGGAGCGCGCGATCTCATCCACGTACTTTCACCAAAATCAAGGCACCTGCAGGTATGCTATGTCTGCTTTACGTTTCCTTGTCCTCGCTAAGTGTGCTCCAGCTCCGTGAAGATTGGTACCATCTCGCAGAAGCCTGCGCAAGTCCTCGCGAATCTCGAGACCGCTCTGCCGGAGGTGGTGAAGCACATCAAGGGCGGTTGGGATAACATCCAGAGCTTCTTCTTGAAGACCAACTCTTCCGCGGCGTTGCCCATCTGGCAATGTAACCTCGGCGCGGAGTCCGGTGGACGATGGGATGGGTTGGTCGCGAGTCTCAGTGACGCAGAGGACGAGAAAATGGACGATGCCTCGGAGGGTGAGTCCGATGACGATGAGGAGATGGAAGTCGAGGAGCCACCAGTGGCCGCGAGCAAGGGGAAGAAGCGTATTGTGGAGGAGATGGCAGAGGAGAAGCCGAAGAAAAAGGCGAAGGCAGCGGAGAAGCCCAGCGGGACGATGCTCACCGCACCTCCCGCTACAGGCAAGGGTAAGGGCAAGGCCGTCGAGGCCTCGCCTGTCTCAGCTGTCGACCCCACACCCGCCACCTCGGAGCCTGCCAAGAAGAAGCGGCGCAAGTCCGTCGCGGAGCCTGTGACTCCCATCCCTGCGGCCGCGGCAGCGGACCAGTCCGCAACACCTGCTTCGGAAGGCAAGAAGCGCAAGCGCAACAAGTCTCAAGACACCTCGGATGCACCCGCCGTGGCCGCACCGACGCCCTCTAGCTCCCAGCCTGCGCCTCCCGCCGGATCCGACGCTACAACACCTGCGAAGAAGGAGAAGCGCAAGAAGGCGCGTGCCTCGCTCGCCGCGGCCACAGAGTCCTCCGACGCAACCGCGTCTCCTGCCAAGGCCCCCACTCCCACTGCTCCCGTCACCCCTGCCACTTCGAAGAAGGCGCGCGCGTCCGCCGTCGACTTCTTCGACGACGCCGCTGCTACCCCTGCTGTCGCCGCTGTACCGCCGAATACGCCTGCCGACGGTGTCGTGGAGACTCCCGCGAAGCGCAGGAAGCGGGTGAAGGGCGCGGTCGCGGACACCCCGGTGACCAACGCCATCGCGAAGCTCGCTGCTGAACCCAAGGCAGATGTTGCTACGGAGACGCCGAGCGGGAAGAAGCCCCGCCACCGGAAGACGAAGGGGACGGGGACCCAGGAGGCGGTTGCGTCCACACCGGCGATTGTTGCTGATGATACTGAGGGCGCGCCCGTTGAGAAGAAGCGGAAGCGGAAGCACAAGGAGGAGGGTGCTGCAGACAGCACCGACAAGCCTGCGGTGTCCACTGTCTCCGCCGATGAGATCAAGCAGAAGCGGAGCGTCACCGGCGTGGAGAAGAAGAAAGGGAAGGTGGTTGGTGGGAAGCCTGCGTCGAGGAGCGCAAAGGACGAGGTGGTGGGTAAGAAGTCGAAAAAGCTTTGAACACTTGATGTTCGGGGCACTCTTCTCGGGGCTCGGAGCAAGTTTAGTGGTACAATCGCATTGCTATGATATGTACAGAGATGCGTGTGTGCAAGGGAATGTGTGAGATGCATGAGTCAAGTGTTCGTGAAAATGGAGCAGGACAAGATATGTACGGTCGTCAAGGACATGAAGGTGCGTGAATAAGTAGTACACATGGAGGTGGGTATGATACAGCACTGAGCAGTCGAGAAAGCGGTGGACAGCGATAGCGACAAAGATGCATGCAGGGCAACGGACTCAATGCCACAACCAGGGATCACGGTATTCCTTCTTGAATACTTTTGTGACGTCCCCGCAATTGTCGCACGTCCGAGGTAATTGCTCGTAAATATTGGCTGCATATACCCCGACGAATGCATCGGGGTGTCGGTCGCCTGAGTACGGGCGACCACGGCCATTGGTGTGGTACCAGCGGGGCTCCATCTGGCAATATTTCTTGCCGAAGTTGGAGTTTGGGCAGTAGCACGTCCCTGTATGCGCGATGTCAGGTCAGCGCGCCGGTCCGTGGGATCCGATGACGTCTTGCATGAGGATATAAGCCGCCTCCATCCTCGAGGTCAACGGCTTCCCTGAAGACCACGCCGTCACCGACGCTCTCGGGGCAACCGCACGGACGGAGCATGGGGACGGATGATGGATGATGGGGGAACTCCGGGCCTCGAGGACACAGCAGAATTAACGTACCTCGCGAGTGGTGCGACTCACACGAGCCACACACCTGGTAACCGCAATCCTTGCACATGGCCAAACGACCTCCCTCGCCAGCCCTCACATTGCACCCCGTGCACTGACCGACGGGTGGACGCTTGGGAGGGGTCAACGCGATCCGGTTGTTAAGGTCGTTCAGCTTCTGGTGGATCTTGCACGACCGCTGGTGATTCCGCCAGTCCGCACCCTGGCACCGCGTCCTAAACCCGCCCCTATGTTGAGCTCGGCGTGTGAGGGAACAGTTCTCGAAAATACTCACGAACAATACCGCGTGGTCTTACACGCGGAGCACGCATACGGTGCCTCTTTCATGCAGACTTCACAGAATGCAAAGCCACAACGGTCCTCTTCGAGCGGACATGGGGGATCTGGGAGAAAGATGGCGGCAAGGGTGAGGACAACCATCGCCCCTGCCAGCGTTGATATCGACAAGAGGAGCATGGTCGACGTCGCTGCGGGTCGGGTGACCGTCGTAGTGGTTCAGAACAACGGCAGCTCCGAGCGCCGGAGCTCAACTTGTCGAGCCGAGACGCGCTCCGTCACAATGATGTGACGTTGTGACGGACGCGTCCAGACACGCTTTAGGCGCCAGGTCGACGCGACGCGTTCTCCTCAGCAGCAGCGCGTAGTGCAAGATGCTGCGTCGAAGAGCTTGTGCTACTGTGATGGATTTTTGCTACATTGATTGCACAGCCCGGAAGTTTTGTGAGTTCAAGATCAATAGTGTTCTGAGTTCACAGTAGGACGCGTACCGCCCTACTCGCTGCAATCTCGATCATTTTATGTCGCCCTATGATTATTATGATTGAGTTGCGGGATGATGAGCTCGTCAATGAATACCCAGTGTGTTAAGGATGCAACACAATTTGGGGAATGCTAGAATGATGTCCCTTTCGTCAGTATAATGATTGATATCTCGATGTTTAAAGAACTTGGAGTAACTCATTTCACGCTCAGCTTGAGAACTACAAATAAGCAATGAAACCGTTTGATTAGGGGCAGCTAATGACAGTACTCGTTGTTGAACACTTTGGTCACCTTTCCGCAGTTGTTGCAGGCCCTCGGCTCAGGCTCGTACACCTCATCACGATACGGTTCGTCCGGGAACGCATGTGGGTGGCGGTCACCATTGTATGCCTTTCCATTTCCATCGTTGTGGTACCACCGAGGCTCCATCTCGCAATAGTTGCGGCCAAAGTTCGAGCCCGCGCGATAGCATGCACCTAAAGGTCGAAATGATAAGAAATCAGAAGTCGGTACACTGGTCGGCCAATGCATCTTGGCTCGGATTGCATATGCGCAATTTACCAAAAGGCTGGGATTGTAAGCGACCTTGGTATTACAACGCTCACCTCTACTTTCGTGACTAATACATGATTCGCAGGCCACGTACCCGCATGACGGGCATTCGTCTTCGCAGGCATAGTCCTCTGAGAACTTCACGTTACAGCCCGTGCAGTGAGTGGTCGGCGGACGGCCACGGGGCTTAGTGTTGTGCTCGTCGTTCATCTTATTCAGCATATCTTGCAGCCCTTCTCATGATTTTTCCAGTCAGCATTCTGACACTCAGCTCTATGTGATCGATAGATCAGCATGTCAAGTATACCACTTGATCTCGATGGCGCTCACGGGCAGTAACGCTGTTACTTGCGACTCGAGCATGCCAACGACACGTCCTCATGGCACACAGAGCAAGGATACATCGTCGTGACGACAGTACAGGTGTGGTACGAGGCAGGGTGCTGGTAAGAGAACAAGAAACGAAATTCGGTGCCCGAAAGCAGCCAAGGACAAAGGAGCGTCTAGTATAGTAGCCGGATTAGGAGAGGGAGGACCTCGAACACTCCGATCGTCCGCGTTACCACAATGTCGGCGGGCCTCCTGGGACTGCTCGGTTGCTAAAGTCCGCCATCTTCGACGACGTGCTCGTCGCCGCTCAGAGTCAAACGACCAGCGGTCAATGTCCATCTTGGTGCTCTGAGCGGTGCTTTCGGGCTGACAAACTCTCTCTCTGCGCTGTCTGAAGTTCCTCGATCACTCCTTCACGTCTCTAACGTTCTCTATTCATCATGTCTCCGAGGCCATACAGTTCCGGTTCAAACAAGCTGCTCGATGCATACGTTCGTACTCGCTTGCGTTACGCGACGGAAGAGAAGGAGTTGACGGTCGGTTTTGTAGCAATTGGGAGATTCGCTGGGGAAGGGCGCGTTCGGCCAGGTCTACCGTACGTCTTGCGCGGCCTCGAGCGAGTACGGAGAGCCTCACCTTGTTCGTTAGGTGCCCTCAATTGGGCAACGGGAGAGACGGTGGCCATTAAGGAGATTACGCTCAGCAATATCCCCAAGAGCGAGATTGGACAGATCATGGTGCGTAGTCCGTGTGCACTCCGTTCACAACTGACCGTAGACGCGCCCCGCAGTCCGAAATCGATTTGCTGAAGAATCTGAATGTGAGTCGTCCGTCGTCCCAGTCCTTCTTCCAAATAGCAGTGCCAGAGTACCTGAAGACGCGTCCCGAGCACGTCTGATCATGACGGTTAAAGCACTTGAATGCACTGGGTGTGGATCATCCCAGTTTGTGTATTCATGAGTCCTCATGAATACCGTGTTCCGCGCGCTCCGCTTAGTTCACCATCGCAACCGACGCTCACCTCACGTTACCCAGCATCCGAATATTGTCAAGTACAAGGGTTTTGAGAAGACACCGGAATATTTGTATATTATACTAGAGTATGTCCCACTGATCCAACAACGCACTTACATGAAACTGACGAGGTTCTCCTGCAGGTTTTGCGAGAACGGCTCGCTTCATAATATATGCAAGAAGTTTGGCAAGTTCCCGGAGACTCTGGTTGGGGTCTACATTGCGCAAGTCCTGGAGGGACTTGTCTATCTTCACGACCAGGGTGTCATCCACAGGGACATCAAGGGCGCGAACATCCTGACAAACAAGGATGGGTGCGTTAAGCTCGCCGACTTCGGCGTCGCCAGTAGCACTGCTGCAGGTGCGGTCCGTGACGACGCTGTGGTCGGCAGTCCGTACTGGAGTACGTCTCTCCGTACCATCTCCCAGAAATCCATCTGACTTTTCTCAGTGGCACCCGAGGTCATCGAACAATCTGGTGCGACGACCGCCTCTGACATCTGGTGAGGGCGCTGTCATCCACCATTGTTATGCGCCCCTCAAACGTATTTTCAGGAGCGTGGGTTGTACTGTCATCGAGCTGCTGGAGGGGAAACCGCCATATCACTTCCTAGACCCCATGCCAGCGCTCTTCCGCATCGTGCAAGATGACAGTCCACCCATACCGGAAGGCGCCTCTCCGATCGTCAAAGATTTCCTTTACCACTGTTTCCAGAAGGATTGCAATCTCCGCATTTCGGCGAAGAAGCTCCTACGTCATCCGTGGATGCTTGCTGCACGGAAGCAAGTAGCAAACCAACAGGGCACCAAGGCTCCCGAAGGCCCTGCCGGCGGTCCCGAGAGGCGTCCGCTAAGCAACTACAACTATGATGAGGCGGTGTTGAAGGTGCAAGAGTGGAACGAAGCGCTGAAGTGTGAGTCGGGGACGATGCTCCCTTTGTCTCGGTTCGGCTGACAGAGAATATATAGCACCGTCGCGTCCTTCGAAACACCCCGAGCGCCATCGCAAGACGTCGGCTACAGCCAGATCTGGGTCCCCTCTACCTTCGCCAACAGCTATGATCTCCTCTGTACAAGCATCGTCGTCGCTGGGCGTTCCCCAGCAGTCTATGCTCCTGGCTCCTCGTAAGCCAGGGTCTGTCCCGAACGCGAAGATGCCTCCCATGGCAGCTCCGTTGGGACACATACGAGAGACCTTGCCTATGCCGTTCATCCTCCAGCAACCAGAAGAGCAGACGGACAATTGGGACGACGATTTCGAGGAGGGCATTTCCCTCACGAAGTTGCACGGTGCGTAACCCGCCCGTTCACCTCGTCTTGCAGGTGTATCCTGAACATGCGTCGCGGTTAGCCCTGGACAAGCCGCCCGCCGAGGAAGAGAAGGCAGAGGCCGACGACAATGCGCAAACGATACGACCAGGTCGTAGCCCGCAGGGTCTTGGTACAACGGTTCCTTTGCCAGTCGCCAAGGCTCCCGAGTCTCAGATCGCTCCAATTGCTGAGGACTACTCCGACCTTCTATTCGAAGAAGATGAGGCCAAGCTAGAAGAGAAGGTCGCAGACTTCAAGGTTTGTGAGAAGTACTGTTTGTTTGAATCCTTGCTGATTATGGTGTGGTACAGATGAAGAACTCGGTCAGACGTGGTCTCTTCCATCCAAACGACATCAAGACATTCGGTCTCCAGCCTCCCTCCCCCGGTCCGATGACAGCTCCACTCCCTGGCCTAACCCACCGTCGATCACGGCCTTCGCTCAGCATCATCTCAGCAGGGCCTGCGAGTGGACCCTCGTCCGCACGAGCACACTCGCGGTCGTCTTCGTTCGTTGGGAACGATTCGTTTGGGAGAGAACAGGCAAGGCGGTTACAGACCGACTTTGATAAGTACGCGGAGGACGACGACGAAGACTACGAAGATGTCTTCGGGAAGGCGAACGGGACGTCGTCGCAGCCGATGCAGACCCTTCAGCTGAACACCCGGCTGTCGAACAAGTCTTGGGGGGTCCGTAGTCATGCTATACTCCGTCATCGACCGCATGCTAACAGTGGATATGCAGTTCGGTGATGACGACGATGAGGAGGATCCGTTTGCAGAGGTTGGTTGCATCGCCTTCTATCGTGAGCACTCGGCTGATCGAATGTGCAGATCGACGAGGGATATGCTGAAGAGGATCTTGAGGCCAACCTGCAGCGTGACAAATACGCACGACTATCCAACACAGTTACACAACTCATCGACGAGCTCACCCCATCTGCGCCCGACTTCCAGCTTCGTGATGCCTGCGACCAGCTCGTCAGTAGCTCGGCTAAATATCACAAATAGTTCACTAACAGACTGGTTCATTAGCTCAACATCATACACGATACACCAGAGATGCAGTCGCAGTTGGTCTCCGCTCATGGCATGCTTGCCATCTTGGAAGTGCTAGAGTCGAGGACATCACGCGACGTCACGTTGAAGTTGCTGCAAATTGTCAATGCTGTGAGTACTTCTTTCTCACAACAGCAGCTGCACGGTTCTCATCACGAGTAGCTCGTTACGGCCGACATGGGCTTCCTTGAGAGCTTCTGTCTTATTGGCGGGATTCCGGTGATCATGGGTATGTCGCACTTGGGCTGCGTGTGGGATTTTGGTTTTGCTCACATTTGGGTAGGTTTCACGTCGAAGAAGTACCCGTCGGAATGTCGTCTTGAAGCGTCGCACTTTATTCGCCTGCTCTGTCATTCGTCGGTCCTGACGTTGCAGATGTTCATCTCGTATGTGCCACCATCCATCGTTTACCGTATCACATCTGACGTCTTGACCGCAGATGTCGTGGTTTGAAGGTTCTCGTCGATCTTCTTGATGAGGACTACACCGAACAGTCCGAGCTCGTCGTTCACGCGCTCAATGGCATCTGCAGCGTCTTCGAGCTACAGAGTCCGACAACGAAGAACGACTTCTGCCGAATGTTCATCCGAGAAGGTCTTCTTGATCCACTCTCGTCGGCGCTATTGAACGTTATGGCCAGCCGCGGAGAGCTCGCTGCGGATATGAACCGGAAGATCATCCAGATCATTCTGGTATTCTGTCAGGTCTCTCAATCTGATATCCATGTCCGTAACGCCCTTGGCACGAGGAAGATAGTTCGACGTGAGTAATCATCAGCGTCCCTCTTCCCAAGTGTTGGCTGATGATCGTCGGTCGCCGTTTCAGGGTTGTTGAGGGCTTGCGAGCTTCTTGACCCCGAGTACTTGGTCCAGATGCTCAAGGCTGTCAAGCATCTATCTATGAACGCCACCATCCTCGAAGTACTGCAGAACGCCAATGCGATTGAGATCCTAGTCAAGATCCTTGACGAACAGAGCTCGGGACCCTTCGGCACGGTATGGTCAACTTAGACTTCTCCTTCCTTTACGTTGACCCATGATTGTTGTGCAGGAAATGTCCAATCATATATTCCAGACGTGTTACAACCTCTGTCGTCTCAACAAGTCGAGGCAAGAGGAAGCGGCACAAGCTGGGATTATCCCGAGCCTCAAGCGCGTGATTGAATCCAGTTCGCCACTCAAGCAGTTTGCGCTTCCCATCCTCTGCGACCTGGCGAGCGCAGGGAAGAGCTGTCGCATTCTCCTGTGGCAACATGATGGATTGTCGATGTACCTTCGTCTTCTGGAAGACCCCTACTTCCAAGTTAGCGCGCTGGAGTCCATACTATCCTGGTACGTAAGATTGTCGCGTTCGTGTCGCTCGTCGCTACCGAAGAGAGTTGACGGTGCGGTGGTCTAGGCTGCAAGACGAGACGGCCAGGATAGAGGACGAACTCATCAAGCCGGAGTCGTTGGAGGCTCTCCTCCGGTGCTTCGTGCAAGCGAAGGCCAACTCTTTTGAGAACCTCCTTGACCCCCTCCTCAAGATCTTCCGCATCTCCACCAACGTTGCGATTGGTGTAGCGAAATCGCAGTTCTTCAAGCGCCTCATCGACAAGCTGAGCTCGAGCAAGGCCGTGGTTCGCCTCAACCTCCTTCGTATCCTCCGGACAGTATGCGACGTACACCCGAATCGTGCGGTGTTGGTCGAGCGCTACGGCATTTACGACATCGTCGCCAAGCTCAGCAAGGAAGACGTTGCCGTTCTCGTTCGGGAACTTGCGAGAGAGATCGTCCCGACCCTGGCTCCGGCGCTCAAGCCCTCGGCGCGACTGTCGAAGGGCGTCGACACGCCGAAATCGTCGAAGGCGATCGCGCCGAAGCGGATGCGCCGTCATGCATCGGAGTCCCTTGCGGGGACGCCATCGGCGTCCATGGGCGGGCACTCGCATGCAAACGGCGTCCACCCTCGAAGCTCGGCTCGCCACAGCGGCGTGCTCAATGGAAGGTCTTCGAGGCACCAGCTGCATGACATTCCGTGGCAGGGCCAGGAGCGGCGTTAGCGGGCTGCGCGTTGTGTAATATTACTCTGCATTTGTTTCCTTCCATGTCTCGGTCTTGGTAGCTCTTACGTTCCTTGCTTTCGAGGTCAATCTGCAGTCAACTCCAATCCTATCCTTTGGAATTTTTCCGTCTCTTTCCCATTTCTCCATCGCCCATCTCACGCAACATTGCATCCATCACTATTTGCATCTCACGAACACGCACCGTCATTACACTTATCGCTAGAGCTGGCCTAATATTGTATTTGTGTCAGTGTATACAGACGATCGGCGATTGTTAAGACAAGTCGGCGAGGTTCGCGTCGGCCAAGAATCCCGAATCAAGTTCTGTCGGCTGGACATAAGTCAGGCGGTGGTAAGAACCGTCGGTAAACCGAGTAAGGTTCGGTAAAGTCGGGATCACTAGGTGGTGATAAGAAGTGGGAATTAGTCGCCAATAAGAGTCCTGTGGGAGCGCCCAGCAGCCACTTGGGCGTTGCTCGACGTCGCGCTCGACGCTCTCTCTCCTCCGGACGACGACGACCCCCTTCCCCCCGCTGTCCTTCGTTTCCCTCCTTACTTCTCCCTTCCTGAAGGCAGCCTCCACGCTGTTTGGCTTTCCCGTTTCTTCTGGCCAATGGCCCTAACTGCTACTGCCCAATCAGCTCTGCCTCGAGAACCAGCTTGGGACGAGGTTGTGCCTGCGCTCCGCAAACGTAAATGAATATCCTGCACGTCAAGTCAGTCGCTGATCGCTGACGTCGCGTACAGGCCTCAAAGACGAAAGTAACGTCCTCTCAAAGCGCATCTCTGCCGCTTCGATCACGTCGAACGAAGACCTCGCGGGCCAGTACTATGTCGCGGAACTTGGGGCGTCAACTTCCTCAAATTACCAGTCTAAGCCGAGTGCGATCCCCCGACCAAGTCTTCAATCCTCACGGACGGCGGATTCATCTTCCGGAGGGATGTATGCAGGTGCCCATTCACGACCCACTCCGCGTGCCCGCGCCCTTTCACAACCATATCCCTTTGAACCCTCCCCCTCCGCAGACTCACCACCCCTTTCTGACAACACACGACCTATTTCTCCCGGTAATGTCCCCAAGGGCACGCGCATTCCTGTCTCGCGAGCCCGGACCGGCAGCACGTCCAGCCAAGCGCAGTCGACTTACAATGGCTACAATGGCCGCGCGAATGGCTCTGCCGGCTATTCCAGGCACCACGCAGAGCCCTCCGAGTCCCAGCTCTACCCGGTCGATGAGAAGTTGAAAGCCAATTCACAGACTTCGCGCTCCACAGTTCGGATCCCCCGGCATAACGTGTCTGATATCTTCCAGGAGCAAGCGCCATTCCCTCCCAACTCCCTCTCTTCCTCCCAAAGCAACTTCGACTACGGCCGCCAGACACCGGAACGTATGTCTTCAGAGTCGGAAGAGCATCCCTTCGAGCACTGGTACCGCGGGGATGTCGCGCGCAACGGAGGCGTCGGGGAGCTGCGCGTGGCTCGGCGCCAGGAGATGCTTGATATAGCGAACTACGGCCACACTCTGCGGAAGGCGTCCGTGAAGCATTCACCGAGCGGCCTTTCATCTCGCTCGCGTTCGAACTCTCGGGGTCGGGACATGCCCAACGGTAGGGCGCGAACACGACAGCGTGCAGAGAGCGTAGGGGCGAGAGAGAGTATATACATCGACCAGGAGGATGTGGGTGTGGAGGCGGTGATGGATGAGAGGCCACCCACGGACTTCGAGGATGACGGGTACGAGGATCATGTGGACGACTACTACTCCCAAGACGTACTACCACATCCCAACGGCTCCATCTCTTCACCTTCTCTGGACCGCAGTGATACGCCTACGAGCCGTACCACCCAGAACACAACCCGTAGTCGAATACCCCAACCCGCTTCACGCTCTCGAACCACGACTCCCACCCCCTCGAAACCTACACGCAGTGCATCTGAATCCGGTATGGATGGTCCCTCACCACCGTACTCTTCACCTCAGGTGCCGCGTTCCGCTTCCTCGTCCAAAACGCAGGCCCTGTCACCCAACAGTCCTCCGACCCCATCCACTCCCACCGCCAAGCGGAGAGCGAAGAGTCCTGCGAATTCCACGCCTGCATCGGCCTCTAAGAAGCCCAAGGCACCTCCGTCGTCCATGCAGAGGAGGCAAGGGAACAAGAACGAGGAAAACCGTCGGTCGATCGGGCAGTATCCCATGCCCGAAGGAGATGAAGACGCGATTCCAACGTGGACTCAACCTAGGCCCGCGAACGGTAATTGGGACGACGTGAGTACCATAAGCTGCATGTTCGTCGTGTGTCGATCTTACAGTCACTGCTTCATAGGTCGTTCTTCCTGCTGTTGCGAAGAAGAAGGGTCTGCAAGACCATTATGAAACCGCTGATGGTAGCCCGAAGCCGAAGGAAGTTGAGCCTGTTATCGAGCCTGTAAGCACATCATCTCCGGCCTCTTCGCCGCATCTCACTAACTCCCTGTCTTCCAGGCACCCGGGACATTCGGATATGATCCTACGAAGTACCGGAAACGGTACAGCGCAAACCCTGAGCACATTCCCATGGATGAGTTCGGGCACAAGCCGACCTCTCCGACACAGGAGCTCAAGGTACCTTCGCCCGACCCCCGTCTTGCTTCGGGCTTCCCCCATCCCCCAACTCCCCAGTCATTCGACCGCCGTGCCGAGTCGCCACCTCCTTTCTCCCACTATGCATCCTCTGACACTGGGGTTCCTCCACCATCCGTGCAGGCTATGCAGCCCATGGGAACGCTACAACCTCAGCGGCAGGAACAGCAGCCTGTGGTCGAGGAAGACTCGGGTGGTTGTTGCAAATGTGTTATTATGTGATATGTCGGTTCGTCGCATCTGCGTGCGTTCTCTTCGTTCTGTTCTCCTCTTCGGACGGGGTGCATCCAGGTACTGCCTCCGCGTCTCTCTGTCTGTCGTCTATAGTGTCCTTCTTGTTCTTACCTTTCATGTTCCGCATAGTATAGTCGCATTCAAGTTTTCACTGCCCACACAGCCCATCTATCACTGATCATGCTTTCTCAATCCGCGCTTTGTCACTACTAGGATGTCTGTTCATGCCCACTGCACGTACGGCGCGCCGCGCCTCTCCGACCTTCCCTCTTGTCCTTCGACTGTGCCCAAATCCACCACGGACCCCAAAGCTTGGTCGACCCCGCTCCCCTTCCGCCCATCACTGATGCCCCTTCAAGTTCTACCTCTAATCTGTCCTCCGCCCCGCTTTTCCCTCCTTCCTCCGGCCACGTCTCTCCCATGTACGACCGCCCCCTTACCATCTTCACTTATTATCCTCCGCTTCACGTTCTCGCGTCCTTTCTTCTGGATCATCTGGTCATTTGGCTCTGCTGCGTCGTGTTGGATGCTGGCACTGTTGGAACCTATCGCTCGTTAATACCCCGGTACTCTAAGCATATAACCCTTATTGACTCAATACCAGCACTCGCGCATCGCTGCCGCTACTGCCGCCTCCGTACAGCGATGATGTTAACATCGATATCGTGCGCGAGTGCGAGCATGTGGGGGTGGTCGCCGAGGTACTGTATATCTCAATTTGTTTGACCTTGTCCATGTATCATCACGCGCGTAGAGGTGCAGTGTGCAGGTAAGTGCGTACTCTTACTGGTGGAGGCAGTACACTAGCTGGTGAATACTACTGCGTAGTTTGGGCAACCCAATCGGGGATTGCCTTCAATTTGGGCATTGAATGTTTGCAGCTCCGCTACGGGTTGCCCACTCTCCGATTACAAAACTGGTCATCGGAGCTTTGAATCTGAGACGTCGTTATGCTCCCGGCGGTCAGCAGGTCGGACCACCAACCACCACACTACCGACGCCACTCGACGACTCGATGGTTTCTCCAGGAGGACTGTTCATTTCGATCAAGGAGTTAACGGAACGGGCACTTCAGCTCGAAAATTCCGGTAGTTTTGACCATGCGAGGTGAGCACTATTCCTCGTGTGCTTCTGTTGCGCCTATGAAGCCAACTGATTCTTTCACACAATGTCCAGTATTGACGACGTGAGTGTGCTTCCACATGGGGATTAGCTAGACAGGAAGAACCTCACCGCTTGTTATAAGGTCCGGACCGCATACAATGACCTGCAGAAGGCGCTATCTGTACTGAATCAAGTATCCAACTCACGGTGCCGAGTGAACATGCTCCCAAACGAGGTCCTTCTCCAGATCTTCCTCCTAGTTCCACACTCGTGCTTCTGGCCGCTGGAGAACGGTTGCCGTACACAGGCTTTGAAGGGTGCAGCTGACTTGCGCAACCTCACCATGGTGTGCCACAAATGGCGCATGCTCGCACTGGATCATTCAGCTCTATGGGCGACGTTGTACCTTATGCCACCATCCCCCTCCCTCGATTTCGACCAACCCAAGAAATGTCTCGCACGACGTCAACACGGCGTTCTTTCGGTTCATTACGATGATACCGAGCCTTTCGATGTGTTGCAGGGTCAAGAGCATCGAGTTGCCGAGTTCCAAATCCACAGCTCGCTTTCATCCAGCAAAGGCGCGAGACAGATTCCTGCCTACATATCCTTCCCCATGACTTCGGTCGAGCGATTGGTGATCTGGCGCTCCATGGAACATGAGTATGGCCTTGCCAAGAACGTGTACTGGCACGGAATGGTCCCGCTGTTCCATGGAGGCCCACTACCCCTTCGGGTTCTCTCGCTCACGAACACGATGTTTCTTCCTTGCGCGAATCAAGTCTCAAGTCTCACACACCTTGGCCTTTGGTATGGGATGGACCTGAGCAACACTGTTTTGCCGTGCTCTGTCGACGATATCCTCCATCTTTTGTCCCAAACGCCCATGCTTCAGGAAGCAGTCATTCACGGTCTTCCCACAACTGACTTCGACGATGACGCTGCCGACAACGAGCTTTACTACTCGTTTGACGAGGAGGAATTATTCGATGATTATCAAGGCGATGACTACTATCACGACACTGATTACTATTCTATTTCGTCCTCAAAGTCCCTTCCGGTCGTGGAGTTGCACCATCTCCGGATTTTCTCGACATTTAGCTGGGTGACGAGTCACAGCAATGAAGACGTTCGTGAGACGGGATTGCCCGTCTTCCTTCTCAAGCATCTGCGACTCCCGGATAGCTGTTACATCCGCGTCGATGCCTGTACTCCTGCACAAATATCCTTCCTCACATCATACCTCGAACCCTTCCGGTTGGATGAACCTCGAGTGCATTGTGCGTACGGGCTGTCGCCCGGGTGGGACCCTCAGATGTCCATTCAGCTGACCAATGGGCGCGGCCTTGGCGGCATCCGAGTGGACATCGTCCGGGCCATGGTCCTTCGAAGCGGAAGCCAAGGTTCGATGCTCTCTGCCATCGGCCATCTTCTCTCCTCTCCTGCATTCGTGGACGCGCGTACGCTCTGGGTATCGGGCAACGACGAGACCTGGGACGGATTGGGCGTTCTGTGTGCGCTCCGCAACATCCAGACACTCTTCATCGATGCGAGGGACCTCCAGGCTCCCGAGAGCCAGCAGTCTCCCGCCGACTTGAACGGGCTAAGGCTGCCGCCGCTCTTGGGGTTGTACCCGATATCCACGACATCCTTCCCACTCCTCCGTACTGCTTACGTCCCGGTCAGAACTCAAGATGCCCTCGACAATCTGCGTATTGCACTGCGCTCGCGTCCCGAGATTCCGCACCTCCACATTCAGTGCTTCAAGGGCCAGTACACTCACAACTCTACGACAGTCGACTACATATCTGCAGCGCAGGTCAGAACGACATTGCGTGGCGCCGCTGTGGAGCTAGGCCCGGGGTTGGTGGTCTACGAAGAGAACGTGTACGCTGAGAAGTATTCGCTTAGCCGAGTCCTTCCTCCTGTCCTTCGTGGCGAGACAGGCGACGAGTATGCGTGGCCCCCTTGGCTGGAAGGAAGGCTGATGAACCACCTGAACGAGTTCCGTCTCAGGGAGGATCGGGGAGGGCGATACTAAAGAGTGGCTCACCGGTGCTGGGATGACTCACAGGAGGGCGTGCGAATGTTTTCTTCCTTCAGCAGATTCAGATGGAGTTACCGCATCTCAACATGCAACGTATGTCAGATGATGTCCAGGTTCAGGAAATAAAAGCCTAAGGCAGTGGCCACAAAGCTGGCGTGACATAAGTACTCTGAAACCCAACTTCAAGCGCATCTGGTCGTGGCAACATACGCCGCCTCGCTCTCCAACAACCCATCCGGGTCCACCCTCACCTCCTCCGTCCAATACTTCACCTTGACCGCATAGCTCCCCAGCGCCCCGCCCTCGTCCGCCACGCTCGTCTGGTTCTTCCACTCCGGAACCTCGATCCCGTCCCGCGCCCACGTCACCTCGTAGCTCTCCTCCACGCCGACGGGCCACTCGCGGAGGTGGGCGAGCGGGACGAGGTTGAGGTCGAGCGTGCGCTCCCCGGCGGGCGAGCAGCCGACGGCGAGGTCGTCGATGAGCGTGACGCGCCGCAGGAGGGCGTACCAGAGCCCCTCGGTGCAGGCCTTGCAGAAGTTGGGCGTGGTGACGATGCGCATGAGGCAGTCTTCGTTTGTCGGGCGGTAGCTCGTCTCGTTCTTCTCGGAGAACCTGGATTAAGACCCGATGTCGTGCATCAGGCTGGATGATCCAATTGAACGCTGGCAGGTGTACGCACGTGGGGTACAGGCTGTAGTGCCCGGGAGTCGAGACGAACCTGATACGTACGTAGATGTCAGTCTCATGGGTATGATCACCAGACCATCCAGGCCACGGCAAGGACTCACTCGCTCTCGTCTCCAAACTCGAGTATCTCAACGCTGCACAGCTGCGCCTCTCCCTCCCTCGTCTTGTTCTTGAGCGTGAACACGACCTCGTGCTCGCCGCCCTTCAGCGTCTTGTTGACTTTAATATCATAATGCCACCGGTCTACGCCGATGTCCTCGCGAGGGACCCACCCCAGATCCTTCCCGTCGAGCTCGACGAGCAGATCCGGCGCGTTCGGGAGGCCCGAGAGCGAGAACCGGACGAGGTGCCACGCGTATGTGCCGGAAGAGTTGAATGTGGTCGACCACGGCGCGGAGGCGTTGAGCATCGTCCACGCGTAGTCTTGCAGCGGCATCACCGACCGCTCGACGCGGGCTGCCTTCGGGACGTGGGTGTGGTCGTCATGGTCGTGCACGTGGGTGTGGGCGGTGGAGGCGCTAGCAGAGGAGTTGGTGAGCCAGTGGGACCAGGGGACCGCGTCAAGCGTGGTGTTGTGGGCGGCGTTCACGCCGAAGTAGGCGAACCCGCCGTCGTATTCCTCGCCCACCCTAATGATAGAATGTCCAAGTTCATGCCTTTGGAAGGCTCAGCACCGCTGGCTCCGCTTAACTTGAGAGACTGCCCACCTGAGGACCAAGGGGCCATTTGCTAGCGAGGGGGTGATGACTCTGACGGCGAGGCGAGTGTAATGTGAGCACATGCAAGCTTCAATGGGAAGACGGCGACTGACGTGAACTCTCCGCCCAGGCCTATGGGTGTGCAGACCGGTTAGTCTGTTATCGTGCAGAAGCAAGCTTGCCATACTTGCCTCCATAGAGCGGATCGTTCCCTACGAGGCCGGCGCATTATGCTTAGTTCGGATTCGTGCATCCCTAGACACGGGGGGACAGTACTTACCCATCAAGATAGGGTAGTCGCACTGGTCTCCAAGGGAGAAGCATGCCGTGCGCGCGACTTCCGGCTTGCTATAGTACACGCCTCGAAGCTCAGTCCCATCCCGGTACAAACCAAACGCGGTGCTATCGGTTCGTCAGCGACGTCCCAACATGCCGCGTAGAAGCGGCTTACTCTTTGGGCTTTCCCCCGCTCCCTATCCCGCTCTGGAGACATGAAGGTCAGTGCAACATACGGACTACCAGTTGGAGGAACGTACACACCTCCTTACTAGGCGTGAACGCCGCCCAGAAGTTCAGCAACGGCTTGACGGTGTAGAACGTCTGGTTGCCCGAGATGTCCTCAGCAAGCCGGAAGGCATCCTCGATGAACTTTCCCTTCTCCTCGAAGGTATCTACACTCGTCCCATGAGTACGTATCATCCACAACAGTCACGAAGGTTACCAACATCCATCCGCGAAGAACACAAGGTCGACGCGGTTGTCTGACTCGCCCGACGTAATGAGCGGCTCGACCTCGAGCGGGAGCGGGTCTTCCCACACGTAAGTCGGGCGCAGGACAATCTGCTCTGCCTCGTTCGAGTTAGAAGCAGACTGAAGAAGGGTGAGGGTGTGGAAGTCCCATGTGTGTCTGTCCCCACAGAGAGCCTCGGCACGAGCCCAGACGCGCTCTTCCTCGCGTGCGATGAAGCTGATGCGCTCCTGTCCCGGAGTCTCAGTGAACTTGCTTGTTGTGTGTCCTTCATCTGGGAGGGCTCTGAAGAGCTGTGTGTCGCGCAACGCGACATGCGTGCATTTCAAAGTGTCTGTGTCTCGCAGGACAATCAGCTCGTATGGTCGCCGCACATCATCAGCGAGCACGAGGACGACATTCAAGAGAATCCAGAGCAGATTTGCACCCCTCATGAGGTTGGTGGCGGTCGTGGGTGAAGGAACACGGCAAGGTTCAGGTCACCAACAACGCCGCTTCGCGTGAGTGCATCGGTCCGCCGGTCCGGACAAAGCCGGTAAGCATCAGCGCGTACTTGTGTCCTCACATTACTCCAAGGCTTGCCCTACGTATGCATAGATGAAGAAGTATACAGATATACGTCAAGTCCGACATACACTATATCATACAGTTACTCGTCGTGCTTCCCAAAACCCGACCCCAAGGCACTCTCACACGACTGTAGGTGCCTCGGTCGTCTTGGGTGCGCCACCCGTGGTCGTCGCATCCGATGTCGCGACGGAATGAACCTCGGAACTGAGCGGAGGTGCAGCGCTACCCACTCCGGCAGATGTGGGGGTCGGCTCAGAGCTGGTCGAAGTGCCGGTCGACTTGTGAGCCTCATTGATGCGGCGAGCCTCCTCGTGGATATCGAGCACCTGCTTGGACGTGGACGTGTAGAACGCCTTCACCTTCTGCCCAAACGGTGAAGAGAGAGCACGCGCGTAGTACTGGAAAGGAGGATCAGGGGGCACGCGCATATAAGCGAGAAGTGGGTCACTCACGTCACTCGCAGTCTTGGTGATGCCGCGCTGCTCGTCAATGGCCTTTGCTTGCTGAGTGGCGTTAACGAGGGTCTCCTGAACCTTGCCGGAGATGGTCTTCTCAGGCCCCAGTGCCCTCTCACCTGTTGATGGCGGACTTTCAGTAACGCTCCAAGGCACGGCTTACTACAGGCGTGACCCACCAACTTTGGTGTCGAGGCTTTGGATATACGACAGAAACCTGTTCGAGATACCGTGCTGCTTGTCGAGCTCAATTGCGCGCTGGAGGATCTGGTCGGAGAGGGTATATCCCTTGGCAAGGTACTCAGCGGCAACTTGTTGCCGCGTCCGCATTGAGTGTCCTCGATCCGTGTGGGGAGAGGAAAGGAGACACTCACTGCCTGCGCGTGGCTTGTCGCTTTGGTCAATGTGTTCCCCGTGATGCGCACCCTCCTCCTTCCCTTCGGCAACATGGTCGCTCGTGATGGTGAGGTGTGCACCGTCGAGCGTACCGCCGTTGAGCATGAGCGCGGTCTTGGCTGCGGACGGCTTCTCAAAGTGGATAGTCGCGGTGTGCTTCTCCTGATTGTACTCGACCTTGCTGATCTTCCCACAGAACCTGCGTCGAGTGTCGTGTAAGCTCATGTGTCACACATACGCGCCTGGGACTTACGTGAAGAAGTCAGTGAGGTGCTGCTCGGTGGTAGCATCCGAGATGCCAGAAACCTGCACGCCGAGAGTCAATCAACGCATGCACCGACGAGCACGACGATGGGGGCGACGTACGTGGATGGTATAGGTAGACATGGTGGTGGTGAATGAGAAGAATGTTATGGGGATCGATGAGGACGATGGTCAGTTCTAATACTCGTTTGACTGCGGTGGCCAGGACGCCCCAGAGTGATCCCCACTGACGCACTCGGCCCATGACATCATCCACAGGATCGTGATTTCCGTCCTGGGCGCTCGGAGGCGCGGGCCGCTCTGCCGAACTTGTACTATGCTCAACTGCACACGTTCCTTTACCAGCGACCACTACCACTCTAGCCTCTCATGTATATGAGATGTTTATTCTCCTTTGCGTATCTTCTATGTCTCACCCTGACGGTACTTGCTGAGCGACCTTTCGAGCTTGTTGTCCACCGCGGGCCAGATACTCTCCGATGCACTTATCTCGCACTACGTGAGACTCAGCAGTTCAGAGCCCTTCCCGAAGGGGGGTATACAAAGACTAGGCTGTTACACACTGGAGAAGAGCGTATCCAATATATCTCTCATGAGGAGGAGCGTGTCTGGGACCGTGCTGAAGCCTTATGTGGAGGAAGGGATGGCTGGGACTTCCCAACACTTCTGCACACGATTGCGCCTCCGACTCTCTCCGCGGAACAGATTGTTTTCGGTATCGCTCACTCAGAGACTATACCTCTCGAGGTTGAGCCGCTCATTACTTCTGGTGACTCGAGCAATCGCGTGGACCTGGTGTTCTTCGCAGATGGATGTGCGTTATCTTCCGCGATAAGGCGATCCTTCGTAACACCTTACCAAACCATTGTAGATACATCGGAAGAGAAGGCAAAGTTCATAGAAGATGCACGTCGCCTGGCAGAAGATATTTCTGGGAATCAGACCTTCTACACTGTCAAGCCACTCCTGAACTTTTGGGCCGCATTCACACCCAGCAAGGAGGTAAGAGCACTGCTTACTTTGCATACACACCGCGCACTGACACAAACTATCACTATCAGAGCGGCATAGGAACAGGCGGGAACACCAAAGAGTATGTACGCCTACGTTTTAACCCGAACTCTAGACTCATATCGCACCTGAAGTACACCATTCGGTCTGTATCGAGACGGCACCGAACTCCGGAGTGTATGGTACAGCAAGCCGGAGGTGGCTCGAAAAGCATGCTTCTCTCTAGGCGACCAATGCGACTATCCGATACTTATGGGTAAGCGAATCGTACCTCCAATACACTTGCAACACTCACCGGCGAGCAGGTAACGATCCTCTATACGGAGGCAAGTATGGACCACTCTGTCCTATTCCATGTCGATCCTGATCGTAACCTTCGCTCTAGGCTTGGGAGGAGAGTTCACGTGAGATAAGCCATCTTTCAAGATCGCATGTCATGGCTGACACCATATTAGAGTCATTACACCCTCTCTTGCAAACGGGGCTCTGGTCCTCAGGTATGTCTGTAGATTTCGCCGACGACGGCAGACTTCCTGATGATCGTCAATGTGGCTCAATAGGCACGAACTCGGGCATTCCATCATTGACGTCGGCGAGGAGTACGACGGCGCTGAGAGTATAGACTACTTTGGCGTCAACACCGCCCAAGACACCTCACTGGACGCCGTGCCCTGGGCTCATTGGCTAACAAAGGCGGCCAACTCCCCTCACAGCCATCTTCACAACGAGACGGCCGCAGCACCACGCGTCGAGCGCGCAGCGATGCCGCTGCAGGAATACGCGTGGACACTGCTCAACACTTCCGTGTCGTGGTCGACCAAGTTCAACTCTTCGGGCACCTACACGTGGCACCTTGTCCGGTTCTCGCTCTCGGGTATACCGCACGCGGAGGACCTGCGTGTCGCATTGGATGGGAAGGACCTCGGGTGGGTCCCTCGTCAGGATATTGGCGTTGATCGGTGGCACTACGACATCAGGATCGACTCGCCGCTGAGCCCTGGGGAGCACGAGGTGACGTTCACGCTCAGGAGCAAGGAGGCGGAGGGCGAGGCGCAGCTGTGCAGCATAGAGATCCTGGAGTTTGGAGACGATGATGAGTAAGTTCCCCTCTCCCGCTACACATTAACGGCTTCGTGCCTTACAATCGTACAGGTTCGTGTCCAATCCAGGACACTACAGCCTATACCCGACGTACGTCCCCCCTCTCCTCCATCCCTCTCAGTGGAATTTGCTAAAGCCCGCAACCAGGTTCTCCGAGAAGAACGCGACGACCTACCGCCCGACGAACGAAGACTGCCTCATGCGCCTCGTCACCACGCCCAACTTCTGCAAAGTCTGCACCGAAGGGCTCTGGCACGCGCTCCTGCGGCGCGTCACGCTCATCGACACCCTCACCGTCGGCTGCGCGCCCTCGGGCCCCTCCGGGGAGCGCACGCTCGACCTCGCGCTCGTGCCCCTTGCACACCTCCGCGCGCGGCCGGTGGACGTGGAGGAGAGCTACGAGGTGACGTGGGTGCGGGACGGGGTGGAGGTGCGTGAGTGGAAGAATCAGACGAGCGTGGTGGATGCGGGAGATGCGCTGGGGAGCTATGCGGTGCAGGTGAGGTACTGGACGGAGGAGGTTAGGGTGGATCCTGATAGGCTGCTGGAGAGCGAGGTCGAGTACGTTGTGACGACCAGGTGTGCTTGAGCCTGTCCGACACATTTGTAGGGTATTATTGTGTAAATTTGTCATCCATGGTCGATTGATCCAGCAAACCGTCGTCTGCCAACAATTGGAGACGATGCTGTTTCACGAGGAGACCGAACAAGTTGGAAGTTCAGCTTCACAGCAGTAACTGGGATAATCATAGATTTATCACTGAGAACGACATAAGTAAACAGATAATAATCTGAATCTAGCACCTCGTCGGCCCGCGTCCGCCGGACAATGCAGTTAATGGGCGCTTGCTCTCCAGTTGCTGTCGACCACCTCTCTCCATCCCCAACCACTCGCGGGGTATGTGCACGGGCACGGAAACATGAGTCGTTATTAACACGCAGTGTGCTCATATAAGCCTCAGTTGCACAACATGCGTGACCCTGGATCCGCCGCAATCTCTCCGCGCAACTCCGAGTCTGTGGCTTCGAACCCAGATGCCCGAACGATCTTGGACACCATGCGTGATGTCTTGGATCAAGTGCATCGATTACCTACTCCGAACTATCAGAGGTGAGAGTAGAGCGTGCGGCATGTGGAATGATAACTTGGCTAATACCGTTTCCAGGTCGGAGCGTGGCAGCTCAGGATATATCGACGTAGTAAGCTTCCTAAATGCTCTGTGTATTCCTCTATATAATACTGACGATGGTCACTTCATGGCACAGCTACGGAATCTTACGGAAACAACGTTCGCTGTAAACGCGGCAGTGGGAGTCCTCCTCAACTCCGCTACACAGATCAACAGCCTGCCTCCCGAGGTACTGAGTTGCATCTTCTCCGCATACGCAACGGACGAGCCGCGGTATGGGCCCGCATCCTTCCGAACCTTCCAAATCCCTGTAGCTCGGGACGCCGCCCGCCTAACTCAAGTATGCAAGCACTGGAGAGACGTGGCCCTCTCCACACCTTCCCTATGGGCAGGGGTCGTATGCGGCGTGCAGGGCGAGCATACCCCTTACAAGCGGTATATCCGCTTGTCGCGAAGCAGCGCACTACGGGTGAAGGTATGCGGTGATGCAGAGTCGACTGCAGAGCTGTTCAGAGACCAACCTTCCCGTATACGGCACCTGCTCATGATGGACGTTCACGATAACTGGACCAGACGTCGTGATCCGCAGGATCTGCTCGCGGTGGTAGGCCCTGACTTGCTGTCATGCACGCTGGACCTGCGCCTCTGGCCTCGAGGACCCAGCCCAGATCATTCGATCTCGCTCTTTTCTGGCGAAGCGAAGGACATGCGAGAGCTCGTCATACACCAAGCCAAGATCGTTCCGTTGGACAGCTTCCCTCGCTTGACGCACCTGATGCTGTACGATATCCAAGGAACCCCATCCCTCCCACACATCCTGCAGCTTCTCCACCGATGTCCCAAGCTGGAAGAAGTATGCATCCGTTCATCCCGACAAGTCGCGTCGCTGCCGACACAGCGACAGCAAACTGTCACGCTGCAGCATCTCCGCCGCATCTCCATTCTCACCCAGTCTTCCTTCTGGCTGGTCTCGCACATAGACGTCCCAGCCACATGTCTTGTCCGGCTGGACAACGTCACCCACCATGAGCTCTCCATTCTAACGCAACTGCCGGCATGCCACCGACTCGCCGCTGACCGGTTGACCCGGCTCGGTGTGTTCTCCCGCTCGGCAAGCCCCATCATCCAAGGCTGGACGACCGAGTTCAACGTGGAGCTGTCGAACCCCGAATCGAACAGCGGCCTCTTCCTCAACATCGCCGCACCTCATTCCACCTCGAGAGCGGAGCTCAGCGAGGCCCTCACGGCCGCGTTTACCGGGAACCCCCTCTTCAGCAACGTGGCCGTGCTCTGGGCCGTCCGCCAGCCGACCTCGTTCGTGCTAGTCCCTTCCGTCCTGCGTGCTCTACCCGCAGTGACGATGCTTGGGATGTTCTTCCACGACCGTACCCGCATCGCAGACCTTGGAGCCGTCCTCGCTGCCAAGGCTGGGGACCCCATCATGTGTCCTCGGCTCTCCGCCCTGTGCGTCCAGAACTGCGCAGCGAAAGACGACTTTGAGAGTGTCCGCCGCATCGTCGAGTCGCGCGCACAGGCGCAAAGTGGTCTTCGCCTGCGGCGGCTTGCGATCGGGTGCGCGGACTCTCTGCACGCACGCGCGCTTGACCTGCAGGAGCACGTCGACGACCTGATCGTCCGCCCTCGCCTGGACATGCTTCCCCCCAAGGAGTGGAGAGACGACCCCGAGATCCCGGACAAGGGCATCTGGCCGGACTGGGACTACTTCCAAAACCCTGATCACTCTCGCTGAGCACGTCTTACAGAGTATATGATATGAGGTTCGAGTCTGAGTAAGTCCATCACGCCTCTGTGTGAACCCCGCTCCCACTTACGTCGCCCCGTCGCCGCTCTCGGTGCCCCAGCCTCCAGGTTGGCCCTATCGCGAGACACTACGCTGGACGTCGTGATCTGGTTAGTCAGAGGCCGCGAACCCCATCCAATCCCGGCCCTCGGACATATGCGTGTCCGTCTCCGCGCACACGAGAGTTATGCCATTGCGGCTGACGATGACAATGAGGCCGAGGTGTCGCGTCGCCTGTGGTCGACTCATCCATCATTCAGTTGCTCGGGTCCGCATGTCCGTGGGCCTCAGGCTCGCAAGCTCAGAGACCTTGGAAACCCCTTCTTACACATTGCAAAGCGCGCGCGCGTAAGTATCGTTGTAGCTTCTAGCTTACCCCAGATGACGCTGAATGCTGAGCCCCGAATCATTATCCCGATATCCCGATGCGTTGCTGCGATCTCAGCTCAGCGGCGTTAGTCGGCGCGATTTATGGCTCGTCCGAGTTGTTTTTGTGTGGCAGAATGCACCGCGTGGTCTGTGGCTTCGCGCTCCGGGAGCTTAACACGACGGAGCGACGGGTAGGCGATAGCCCTTGTCTCCCGTAGGCAGACGATTGGACGGGTATGTACCTACGAAGGGGGATCCTAAGCGATAGCCTGCGATAAGTCGGGTGCGTATTTTGAGGGGGTCGAGTGACCGAGGCAAACAGGCTTGCTCGGTAGCCTACCAGGGAGAGACAATCTTGAGCTTAAACTACCCCGGAGGTAGGTCACTTTCCGAACGTTGCAGTCTCCCTGCATCCCATCTCTGTAGTGACTCGCTACGAGCTTGAATTCAAGAACTGTGGCAATGCTGGGAATTACAGAAATTACATGTGCTGTACGTGTACGTGGCAGATCTACGGGGGAGCGAACGAGGGTGCATGGACTACAAAGGAGGAGCTCGTATAGAGTGAATACAGTAGTACTACAAGTAATGGGTGATACGCGTCGTCTTCGGGATCCCATAAATATTACACAAGCGATTACTGGGCGGCACGCAGTACCGCGTAGGCAGCAGTAGCGTATAGAGCATATGGCCATGGGCCCGACGTCCCAGTCAGTTCCCCGGACGAACGAGGGGAAGGTTTGCACGAGACATGCGTGCCTGGCCGGGTACGGATTATGCGAGTGGTGTAGGATAGAAGATGATGACTGCTTGGGCCGCATCGAATGGAGGCCGACGGGCTGCGCGTTGCGGCAAGGAGGCGCGACGACGCGGCAGGCGCATGCGCATGCAGGAATAGGTTTGAAGAAGCTGCACTACGTTGCGCCGCGCGGCTCCGCGGAGATCTTCGGCTCCCGGTCTCAGCATGGAGAGGGGAGGGCGCTCAGAAGAAGACGGGTGCGACGGCACCAGCGTTCGTCCGGATGATGTTCTGCGAGGACGAGGAAGGCTTGGGCTTCGTCGCGGGCTGCGAGAAGGACATGGGGGTGGTGAACGCAGAGGTCGACATGGTGAATTGAGGGCGGGGTGAGGGTGGTGGAGGTTCCCGAATTAAGGCAGGTAGATAGGAGTAAAGTTGTGTTTGGTAGAGGAGACTAGCCGAGTCGACTTCTATGGGATCTACCTGGAGGAGGGCGGAGGCTCAACGAGCAGGGGTGAATGTCACTGCGGACGAATGTCGAGTTCTCGGGAGCAGCAGGGTCTTTATACTGGGATGAGCACGGCAGCGCATCTCTCCGTAGAGCCGTCACGCACAGGTATCCGCGCAATCAACGTCAATAGAAGCTTATGGGAGGCGCGCAGAGATGAGAAGCGGCCCCTTGGCGGCCAGCGCGCAGGGTCAGACACATGGACAGAGATGGTGCCGTACTCACACACTGAAGCTGCCCGGGCAGTGCCTGCAGCTGTGTTCCGACAGTGGGCAGAGCCGCGCAAGAAGGCGACAGTGGCCAAACCTGAACGAAAATCACGAGCGGCAATCTGCATCGGGCGTGCCGGGGGCCTCTGGGAAGGCCTCGAGGCTTGGAAACGCTGCCATGCCTCTCTGGTCAATGTCAGGACACTTGCCCATCGGATCGGATATGGCGGCATGTACCAGCGCGGGCTGTGCCATCATAATGAACACGATAGCGCGAAGGGGCGGGGCAGTACTGCAGTATACCTTGACATCCGCGTTCAGCGGAGGAGAACGTCCATTGCTAGTCTTTGCTGGCCAACTGTGGTCGGGCCGGGAGATGGCGTTCTGGGAATTGGTTTTCTCAAATGGACCCGGAGATAGTATCCCTTTTGGTCTCAGACTTCTCGCCCGGACTTCGTTTGGTAAGGTGGAGCGGCGGCGTCGGGTACTATCGTATTGCGAGGTGTTGTTGCCATCTCAGCGGGCGCTGGAGTTATTAGAGGTTGATGTTCGTGACGTGGCCACCCAGGAAGCTCTGCGCAGTATATGAAATGCGTAAGGGTTTGCGGCTCCGAGCCAGTAGATGTTGAAGCACTTGCTACTTCAATCTTCAGTACCTTCGAGGCGCGGCTGCGGGATCCTCATCATATGTTTCGCACTATGATCATGATCGCACTTACCGCGCGCAGGTCCGGTAACGCTATGATGCGGGTGCAGATACCCTGTCGCTGGGTTTGAGCATACGAGCAGATGAATGACCGGGCCCGATGCATTGTGAACCTATCCAAAACATCGCATCAGAACTTGCTAGCTCACCTTCGACTGTGTAGCAACTTCTCAGCACAAGCGTGTACCAGCAACGGTCGGTGTGCAGCGTGTGTGACGCCAGTCCTCGTTCATGCCGTTGTCGCGCTTGAACGGCTCCCCGTAGGAACTCCCTATGCCCGTCAATGCGATAAGCAACCATGGAGGAGCGCCCCGCGGGCAACCTCCGGCGTATTCGAAGTGCCCACACACGCCGTACAAAGTCGACACGAGATGGAGGCCGTAGTCAACAGCCAGGAGGCTATAAGCGGGCCGCGTCAGTATACTGGTTCGACAGGGTTCAGTTCAGTAAGTTCGACTGGACCTGTTTGGTTCGATTTGTTCATCAGTATCGCCATGGGGCAAGAAGCCGAACTTGATAGACTGCTTACCAATCTGACCTCTCGTGAGCATCCATGACGACATCTATATCGTCCTTATAACCCGGCCCACAACCATGAGACTCGCGGCGAGAGACCTTCAGAGCTTCACCGATAACCACGATCTGCTGCTGCACATTGCCAACGACAATGCGCGCAATTCTTATCAAGGATGGGAAAGGCCCCGTGGACAACCTCTACCTCGGCGAGGCTGAGATGCCCTCTCCAGGCCCCGGCAAGGTTATCGTGAAGGTCGCCGGTTTCTAATCTTACCTGGACAATGATAGAAGGCTGACACATACAATCAGGTCAAAGTGTTCGGTCTGAACCGAATGGACATCCTTCAACGCGAGGGCAAGTACCCGCTACCGCCTGGGGCTTCCTCCATCCTTGGTGTCGAGTTCTCCGGGCATGTCGTAAAAGCCGGGGAAGGCGTGACTGAGTGGCACGAAGGCGATGAAGTATTCGGGCTCGCAGCGGGGGTAAATAGTTAGTCCCAAAAACCTACAGGTGATGCTGACGGTTCCTCCTCTGATCATCATAGGGAGCGTACGCCGAGTACATCGTGGCACCCCATAGGAACCTGATCAAGAAGCCTACTCACCTCTCTTGGATTGAGGCCGCTAGCTTACCCGAGGTTTTTCTCACTGGTATGCAGCCCGTTACTGGACCCTTTCCGGCGGCGTCGGTACCTCGCGCTCCGTACCTATGCTCCGAGATGCCTCGCAAGGTCCGCTTATGGACATACCCGTAGCCTGAATTCTATCCCTTCGCCGTATTGCTGTCTGTGTTTGCAGGAGTTACGAACTCACATGCTTTCGGATGATCACAGCGTTCCAGGCCCTCGTGGTACTGGCTGAGGTCAAGAAGGGTGATGACGTCCTGGTCCACGCCGGGGCGTCCGGAGTCGGCATTGCCGCCATCCAATTGGCGCGATTTTACGGGGCGTAAGTTACCGTGCTCCACTTGAGTGCGTATTCTGCAAACTGATCGTCGCTGGGCAGGAACACGGTCACGGCCACGGCGTCAACTCGCAGGAAGCTGGACATGCTGCTCGGTCTTCCCAGCGGTGCCACCCATGCCGTGAACTACAAGATTCAGAACTTTGCCGACGAGGTCAAGAGCGTCACAGGCGGGAAGGGTGTCGATGTCATCATCGACTTCGTCGGGCAGTCGCACTGGCACAAAAACATCGACGCGCTCGCCTACGATGGCCGCATGACAATGCTCGCTTTGCTCAGCGGTGGGTCCACGCTCCGAGCAAGCCTGCTTGCGGAGCCTCGCTGACACGGCACACTTCAGGTGCTGAGGTTGCGAACTTCAACCTCGCACCCATCCTCTACAAGCGCCTCAGGATTCAGGGATCGACCTTGCGTGCGCGCTCTGAGGATTACCAGGCGGACCTCATCGCAAGGTTCCGTAACGTGGGGCACTCCGCTTGACGTCCGATGCTGACACACTCTGCTAGGTTCAAGCGCGAAGCTCTCGACCATATCACCGGGAGCTCTGGCGACGGCCGCATCCGCACCTACATTCACAAGGTAACGTTCGTTTGGCTCATGTCTGGTATGTCTTTGTTGACTGTTTCTGTCTAGGTCTATCCTTGGACCGAGATTCAGGAGGCGCACCGTGAGATGGAGGCGGACAAGAACAGGTACGGAGTCTCTCGGTCGCAGTACGAGCAACGCTTAAATGGTCGTGCAAGCAGCGGGAAGATTATGGTAGAAGTTGTATGAGTGGGGTTGACTCCACAAGAGGGCGTCACTACCTGCGAAATAAATGTCGTGCATTGGACCCGTGCTGCTTTGTATGCGTTGTGTTCACGTCAATGCCGACCGAATGTCGCGAAGCGAGGCACTCAAGTCGTCTGTGAGTGCTGTTGTGTTTTGCAGGCCCTGAGCTGACAGATTTGGGTGCTGTACAGAAGTTGAGGCCAAGGGCCGGATGATGTGGATAATGGCAGAGGCACTGCATCCCTTACGGCACACTTTCGCTACTCGGTGACTTGCTCGTCTCCGCGACGCTGGCTGTACGCCAGGTGACATCCAACCTGGCGGTTGCAAGAATCTTGTGCCTCCTAGCGTACAGCACAGCGATCCGACACGGTCGCCTTGAAGACATGGTGATGTGGTTTGGTTTCCAAGCCACTCTCTTCAGGTCTCGGTATGTTCCTTATAATGAGCGCTTCTCATCTGTGTTCTTTACATTGTGATATTCACCGAGCTTCTTTCTGTGAATTTGAGAGCCGCGCAGAATGGCAGATACCGGGTATGTCGATGAGAAGTCGCGGGAGAAGACATGCTGTGAGTTCAATATCCTCCGAGCGCCATGTCTGAAGGTCTGAACACGTACTGACCATGTGTTATGCACGCAGCAAAACCCGTATTTGTGAAAGGTCTCTATTTTCGGGCTCAGGAGAGTTACATCACATCGTAGGGGGATGCGGTTCACGGAGATGAGCTCTTGGACAGGTTCTCGAGTGGGCTTCGCTTTCTGTTCGCCTTCTGACCCGATCCTTGTCGGTCTCCGCCAGCTCGTTCCCTACCCCTTCACCGAGACAGGTTTAGCGAGCGCGTGCGATTGCCTCCGTTCTTCGTCAGTCCAGGCGTGATCATCCCCAGTACAAGCCGACGGCCCTTTATGTCGACGCCGCTCTACTCGGCTCCGTGGTATACAGTCTCGTCCCGTGCCTTCATAAGCTACTCCGCGTTATCGTGGGACGGAGCTTGCGCATTAGGTGAGTACTGCACCCACAGGTTCTCTTGTCGGACCCAGTCTGATATCACCTTGTGTCCTCCTACGCACACAGAGAAGTCTGCTCTTGTACTCCGGGGCTTTCGATCCGCAGCCCAGACCGCGGTGCGCACGCATGTCCGACAGCGTTCCAAGCTAGAAGGGCCATCATCTGAATCACTTCAGTCTTCCCTGTGCATACGAGTCAGGATGAGTGCCACACACGCGCCGTCCACGCCACAGCGAGCTGGAGGAGACGGTCAGCTGCTGCGGCGTAGATGCTTATCGCCGATTCGCCAGACGACCCGGGAACGGCATACCCGCATACGTGCGGCGCACATACACGCGCACAGGCACTCCAGGCGCTCCCGAAGCTGCGAAGTCCCCCCTTGGCGCCGGATGCAAATAGCTTCTTCGAACGGCGGCGAGCGCGAAGGGGTCCCAAGAGGGGCGTAGTGCCGGTGCGCGAGAGGGATTACGGTCTCCTCCTGTATGCACGCGGGAGTGTGGTACGCCTACAGTTCGAATTGCGGGCCTCGAGGTGAAATGTATGGGGGCCTTCCGCCCTTAGGAAGTGTATACGCACGTAAGTCGTTCGATCGGTATGCGACTTGTACCGCGGCTCATCGTATCGCGCCTGCTCCGGGTCCTGTCACGGTGACTTGGCAGGTGGCGCACCGCCCCTTGCTACAGATTACCATGCACCCCGCTCCGTGCCGGGTAGTATAGGGAGCACAACTTTGAAGGATGTCCGTTGTGTTGCTCGTGTGTCCCCGACGATGGGATGCCATCCGTTCTGCAGTGCGAGGCCGGACTGTCTGAGGGGAGGATCCCGCCTGGAATGTTCGGGCCCGAGGCGCCACCCCCTTGTAACTGACATGTTGGTGAGACATATCTTTCCGTGCATCATGTCCAGTCGATTTTGACTGGTGTATTCCCATAGACAATAGGTGGTCATCTGCGGGATGTGCGCCATACCTCGACAGGAATACCGCTAATGTCACCCCGATGCGCCCGGAACGCTACACCCGAGCAGTTACTGTGACTACAAGTCCCCGAAACAATTAGCAGGACCGAAGTGTAGGAGGACATGCGATTTCGCCAGCTGGGATGCTCGTATGCCATTCACCTGCCTTTTCTGGATATTGCTGATCCCGCATCTCGATCAGGCGTCCTGGACGAGGCGCCAGCTTGGCGCGAACTCTCACCGCACACACGGGAACCCACACCGCAGCCAGTCCGGTCCTCCGTGACTCCTCCATCCCTCCGGTGCTGGGAACGATCTTCGTCTGCAGACGGCGTTGTATTCTCCGCCGAATACAGGCTGCTCTGGCCCGGCTTACGACCCGCGATGCACCTCGAGAGTCTATCGATCCCGCGCGCCCCTGCTCGTACGGATGATCAGTACATACTAGCGATGAGGACGACCGAGACCGGCATCATTGTACCTCGGGGGCACTGCTCGCTTAGGTCCTCCACGGCTTCTTTCATGCAGCTGGGGCTGTCCCGTAGACTATCAATGGTGCGTACCTCCGAGTCGTAATCGGATTCGGATTCCCCGGACTGACTCCGCAAACGCAGCCGGTGCGGACACGACAATGATTGCTGATTCGAGCCATAGTGCACCAAGGTTCAGCCCAGGCCGACGCGCCCTAGGCTGACAGCTCCTGTCCATCGTTCCTGGACATATAAGAACGAGAGCCCTCGACACTGTCCCTCAGCGAAGCATCGTCATCCAGTCGCCGCGACGCACGTCATCGTCTAATCTTGCGCACTGCTCTCCGCGACTACTTAACCTTTTGAAGCATCCAGTGCTCCCTTGTCAGACGACAACTTTCACTCCACCACTTTGACTCTCGCACTCGCACTCATCATGCAGACCTTCTCCGACATCGCCGCTCTCGTCTCTAAGGTCGTGAATGGCCGTCCCTCCCCCGCCACGGCGACTGCGCCTCCAACGCGCCCCCGGCCTACCTCTGAAGGGGGCATCCGCAACATCGCTGCGACCTCCGCTCCCGTGTTCTTCTGAACACAAACGCAGCAAACCTCAGCATTTTTTCACGTACACCACACGCGGCCGAGACGCACTCGCGTTGACGACGTCAGACCACATAACCCCTTCCATGCACTCTTCCCATCCTGACTCTCCGTCACCGCCGTACTCGGATCCGCGTCCGGCCGTACCCTGTGCTCTTCAGACTTCGATGCCCCCTCCTCACACCTCACGTCGCCGTGCGCGCGACTCCCCCTCCACGCGCGACGCACGCCAGCCAGCCCGCATGGCCGCCATCCCATCGGTGGATTACATATTCACCGGCATTCGCTGTGAGGATCCGATCGGATGCAGGGCGCCGGATGCCGTGGTGCGTCCAGCGCCCGCGAAGTCTCTTGGGTCCCCTTCTCGGGCGCCCGTGGCACAATAGCTTGCCTCTGCCGCGAGCTTCTCCTGCTGGGCGGTCGGAGGAAGTGCAGAAGGCGACGTGGGGAAGAGATGAAGAGATGGAGAGAAGGCGGCACGGCCGCTGAGCAGCCTGGATGCGGGCGGCCGCGGGGAGGGCCAGGCTGGACGCTATACAGTACGCTATTGTTGGACTCCTAAGCATCCGGTATCTTGGTTTGAGCGGGCTGAAGCCTGAGGCTTGGTGTCCTATGGTAATATTGCCCTTAGTAGCCTAGACGGGGATTGTTGTATGACGACGACGGAGTTGTGTTGCTGTTACCGGTACTATATTTGTTTTGTTTTACGCTAAGAATAAGCTACCGATGTATTGACGTGACCGCGGAGCGCACCAGTACGAATATTACTCGATCTGCTTCCCAATTTGACTGCTCGCAGTGGGCGCAACTGCGACGCTTGATGCCGCGCACTCTGTCTGGAGTCTGGGCCAATTACCGATGCGCTTCTCCGTAGTCGATGTCAGGGAGTCTCAATGAATCAGAGCTTGGCACATCTGGAGACGAGAGTCACACGCTGCGGGACCGCACGAGCCTTGAGGACGTTGGTGTTCACAAGTGACTCTGCGGCGCTGCGGCACTTGCTGCTGCCAGAATTCGAGAACAGAGATCCTGAGCGTCCGTCCACTCACCGGTTTCTCAATTGAGACATTGCGGCGGCAACGACAGGTATTGCGCGATGCGTTGACGCGTCCAGACCGCAACAGCATACGTCGAGCAGCCGTACTCTGTAGCAAGTTTGTCACGTTAGTGCCGCAGCGGGAGGGCGGCGGCCACCCGGACCCCGCAACGTACCTCGACCGGGCGCAGCAGATAAACATGAGATACACTGCGAACGCCGTTGGATGCTGTTTCAGGCAGTCGTGCCACTTCGCGGGGACCCTGCGAATCCCCAGGGCGGGGGGCCTGGGTTCTAGAGCCGGACGTCGTGGAGAGCAGGTCCGCTGGACAGTTACGACTCTTGAGGGGCTTCGTGCGATTGAGTTGATCCAGATAATCAAATTCAGGGTCGATCCGACTCGGTGGAATGAGATGGATGGAAGTTGGAACCTGGAGAAGCAGCAGATGCGGGGTGTCGGAGACAGGGCCCAGCGGAGCAAGAGCGTGGTTTAGATGCAAGGAACGGGGTAAATTGCGTGGTCATCGGGAGCGAGACCGCTCGCTGTGCGTACTGGCAGTTAGGGGACCGGGTGCGGCAGATGTGGACCTTGCTCTGTGGTCTGATTGCGCGCGAGAGGCGACTATCCAGGTGAACTGGATGTCGATATCTGAGCGGGGTTACGGAGAGGAGGCGGAACGTTAACGTAGGGAGAACCTAGTCCCCTGGAGTCTGCCGGAGTGTATAGACATGGAGAGAATCTCCGCGGCGCCGGAGTGATGGTGATGTAGGGAAGAGCGACGCCCTTACGGAGGCAATTTGGCCGACCTGGGCTATAGACGTGTGTATGTGATAGATGGATAGATGAGCGTCAGCACAACAGGGTGCGTTCAAGCATGGCCTACTCACCATTTTCTAAGCGATGCTGCGTATTATGGTACTTTGGTCATGGGTCATGGGGTAGCACGATGCTGGGTCACGCTTCATCGCAACTGTCGAGTGGATCAACCGACGCTGTGCGAACCGCCGACGGATGAGTGAACATCTTTCAACGGAGCGGAACAGCTGTACTATTGTTGCGATGTTCGGTATGTCAACGATGTACGTGCTTGAACTGTTAGACACAAGGCGCGCGCAGTAATAGTCTCTGGAAGCCGTACATGTCAGAAGAAGGATATATTGAAAGGAATGAACTGCAGTGTACTGACCGGCGTATTGAGTGCACACTCCAGATATTCTCCGCCAAGGTTCGGTGACAATATTCTGCGCTAGAGCATGAGAATCACCTTCGTTTGCTGCGCCTGTGCCAACTTCAAAACATCACTGATAGATGTCAGCGGCACCGTCAAAGCAGGCTTTCAGTGGGAAAAGAGCTGCCGAAACGAGCCCCACTCGGCAGCCTGATATTCCGTAACGTGTAGTACGAGCAGTGCGCTGCGGAACCATTCTTATTGAGACTTCAGAGGCCATCCATGGTATGCGTCGTTCTGATTGCACTCCTTCACGTCAGCAATGGAAGACGTGGCTGCCAGTAAGGCTAATAAAACACTGACCGTAACTTAGACTGCAAACTGGCAAGCATCATCGAATGCCCTAGCAGCGGGAGAGGACATAATGTATCGAGGTGACTGCCGCAGGGCACGGACAGAAGTCAGCCACATCGGAGATTCCAAAGTTTTCCAACCGACCGTCCGATTGATGGCCGCCGCTGTCTTTACAAGCGGCGTTACAAGCGGCGATTGATTCAAACAACCCACTGTTAGCCTGTTACTTACAAACTTGCTTACATTCTGTGGCTTTGATGTTCTATCTGCCATCATCTGCTTCTGCTTCTGTGCCCTCAGCTTCGACCGTGTCTTGCGGCGTCCCTGCGGGTGGCACCATACCAGCCCCGGATGGCCCGAATCAGCGGGGATCTCGCGGATTCTGAACAGGAAAAGCCGGCACCGCCCCGTGTCGGGATGCTCTCATCGCTTCAGCCTCGAGGTCGACGTCGAGACCTGCGGGAGAGTGGATGAGATAATGGCTCGAGTCAACGAACTTTTCCAGATTGCGGTTGTGGCTGGCGGGGCACTGACTCGGGCACTGTCCATCGCGGTTCATCACCCAATGCAGTGCGCGGTATGTTCTTCATCCACTCATTCGTGTTTCTGTTCTTGTTCTTGCACTGGCCCACCCCCCACCACGGTGTTCTCCGAGATTGGGGTGAATATGGACCATGCTCTACTGCACCAATCGTCGCACTTCGCGCAGACGTTATGTAAATTCCATGATGATGAGAGCTTTGAAACGCTGTGTCGCGAGGTGCTGCGGCGATGCCTATTCAAGCTTGCAGTGGGTATCAAGGGTTCACCACGGTGAGCTCTTGGTGCTTACGCCGTTTGGTCCTCTCCATACGTTTGGATTGCATCCGCGGTCACGGCGCATCGCATCGCATTGCGGCAAGCTGACAGGCCGCCCCCTGTCGTCTTGTCGACAAGTTATCTCTGTCCGGATTTTCAGGTACCGGTCTGGAGGAAAATATATGTGAGTAGCCGAGTCAACCCACGTCATTGAAACTGCCGCGCTCGCACAGGATATCATTATGTCCGGTGCAGCGTCCCATCGTGGCGCGGGTATATAAGGTATGTCCTACTTCGCAGTAAGTCCTCACTACACCAGTCTCACAGTCTTCAACCCCCCCTCTCTCCAGGCTCAGTCGACCGGAAGTCTCTTTTCAGACACACCTCGCATCTCAATCCTCTTCACTACACTCACCGCCCAGTCCACCATGTTCGCGACCATGACTGCCATCCCTGTCTCCTTCTCCTCGAACTCGACTTCGAAGCCCTCATCTAGCTCGTCGTCGTCACAGACCGCCATTCGCACTGGCGCAGCCACCAATGGCCCGGTCTTCTTCCCCTAAGCAACCGCTGCCCATTCCGTACCTCCGCTCGCGAGCTCCTCATCCTACCCAGGGCGCATCTTGTCTCTTGTCATTACCATGGACTCACCAATAATCGCCCTACCATACGCACGGCCGCCGTCTCTTCCATGCAACGCTCCACCAGCGGCCAATAATCTGCACCCGTTATGCACCCCTTCCCACCATGCCTCTCTACTTCCCCGTTCCCGCCCCGCCGCCGGTTCAATGTGCCTCCAGGCCCCCCTCTCCTTCTTCACACCGCAGCATAGATCGCCACCACCCCCTCCATCTATTCTCGATCACTTGCCCAGCCCCCGCCACGATCGGGCAAGGGGGGCTCCGCCGCGTGCGCCCCCCCTTGAAGGCTGAAGGCTTGCACGACTCGGGCGCCCAAGCTTCAAAATCGCTTCACCTCGTTCGAGGCACGCCCCAATCTCCGTCGCGCGTGTGCGGTACCCAGGGGCTGTGCGCACTTGTCCAGGCACGCATCTTGCCACAGGAACGCACCCCGTCCCCAGTCGCCTGTCACCGCGTCACCTTTCGAGACACACGAATGCGTTACCCCTGCCGCAGTAGAGTTGCGGGATGGCTCTCGCCGTAACCTATGCTACCCTGCGGCGGCGATCTTCCGAGGGTGGAGGTATCAGACCGCAGAGGCGTGATCCTTGCGGAGCAGGGAGCGGGGGCCTGGATATCGAGAGGCTGGCGTCCCTCGTCGCGGTTTCGGCTATGAATAACTTATCGCTGGGCTGTTGGGGTCACAGACGGACACGAACTGCTTGGAACACCATACCGTACACGTACATGCCGCATTCTTGGTTCCTCCCATCGTCGTCGTCGCATCGAGACCATCTACTGTATTTCCATTCCACATATCGCGCGCCCGCTCGTGTTCAAATTTGTATCCTTCGCAACCCTCCTCTCATCGTTTCCGTAACTCGCAACCCGTCTCTTCCTGCTGCGTAATTTCCTGATACACGTCTCTCCATCTCTGTCTACTAGTGTTGCCGTCTCATCACCCAGTCTTGTAGCCAACATATGATATGCTTCCCGGGCGCACTTCCAATACTCAGCAATTGGTCATCGAACGATACGAGGGTCGCGGCCCTCATTGCAGTCAGAGCATCACGCGCAGGATCAGTCCCTGGGTCCTCGGCGTTGAAGAAGCTTGGAATTATACAAGAACTGCCACATTCGGACAACTACTGCGGGTGCGGGGGTAGAGAGGCGCCGGAGGAAAACGGTAGACCAATGATGCCATGTGGGACTGAGCTGCGGCCGTGCGTGCTCGCGTTCTGAATCAAACGCAAACGAGCACGCGCGAAAGGTACGAGTGTACGAGCGTTGCGGAGAGATGGTGACATCTGTAACCATGTGGTGGGCATTGGGACCGGCCTCGAACGGCGTGTCCGTGAATAACACGACGCCTGGCGGTAGTTACGCAAGTGCGGCAGCGAACCGGGTGAAGTCCAGCGGTGAAGCCAGCTCTCTCGGCGCAAGAGCGCGACGTAGGAAGGTAGATGGTGTTGTGAATGTTGAGTCTCGGATTGTTTCGCTGTTGCGATGCTCATTACCATGTGTCAGTTGCTACATATGCACTGGCAGGTGCCTCCTCAGAGCGAATTGGAATATGGACCGGAAGAATTGTACGTACGGTGTTTTCTCTCGAGCTTGATGATACCACGCTCGCTACACTTTGGGAATGCATTCGTTACTGCCTCTTCTAATTCGGCGACCACCGGGCAGTTCCATGAGCTGGCATCAAACACGAGACGAAGTTGGCGTAGACCACCAAAGTGAGTCCCTGAGAGTATGTCGTCGAGCCTGAACTCGGTCCAAAGCTCTATCATTTCAGCTCCGTAGTCCTGCAAGATGTGGATAATTGAGAGATGCTGTAGGCGGTCGCCTGGGACATGGGACAACGCATCCGCCAGCCAAACAGGCTTTGAGCCGAAGGGAGTTACTAGCGTGAGATGAAGCTCCTCAAGGTCGACATATGTCATGAGAGCTAGAGTAGACGGTGAGCACTCTTCGTCAGTGCCAACATGGGGTGAACGCAACCAACCTGTCCAATCGTCCCGGCAAAGAGGGTATGGTTGTATCCTCATCTTCCTGATAGCAGGACCGAAACGTCGCAGAATGTCAGTTGGGTACCGATTGGCGATCTGGAGGGTAGGCATCAGTACTGCTCTTGGACTTGAACGACGACGTTCGTTCCACGTTCCGTGGTCAGGACAAACACCAGAACTCAAGTACTCACCTTGAGTTCTGCCAGTCGCAGGCGGCCGGGGCATTCTTCCGGACCTGTGTCAAACCGCCAGGTGCACCGAGTGACTTCCACAGCGTTGATCGTAGGGAACGACCAGATAAGTTGGACCATATCGTCCATAGAATCGAATGTGACCTTGTGAAGGCGCAGGATCGTCAATGATTGGCAAACGCCAAAGATCGATGCCCAAGAGGCATAAGAGTCGGGCAGTCTGTTCGGGCTGCAGGTGAAGGATATCACCCTCAAACCAGACAAGTGAGCGATGATGCAAGACGGGAACGGGATGATGTCGCGGCGGAAGTTCGCCAAGGCTGTTAAGTCGAGATGCATGGTTTCAATGAGAGGCGCTAACTCAGAGACCTCCGCCAGCGTACGGCATAGAAGAGCGTATTGTTCTTCTTTCTCGAGTACGATGTCCTTGTAGAGGTGTAAGCGGACCCTCGGGAGCCACTTCTGACACACCAGGGCGCACGAACATAATGTCCGAGTCCAAGGGGGAGTAGTATACGACGCATTCGATGGTATGATGTCAAGAATCAAAAGACATATATCGTGGGGTACCACGACGCGCATGATGTGGACGGATAGTGGTGTTGGCGGAGGAGGAAGCCGCCCGGCGCCTCAATGGCAGAAACTGTATTATTTGTGCTTATTAGGAACGGAAGCTATTGGCTCCCCGATCGTATCTCTCGGACAGTACAGTAACTCTTCGCTGAACTTCCACCGCGACACCGCGATCTTGGACTCGGAAGCCTTATTCGCTGGTGACCACCTTCAAGCTTGGATCCGACATACTTGATAGCTTCATGTCCCTCGCCAGGAAAGGACATGCCTCCCACGCCAGAAGATGTCTGATCGGACTCCCTTTTAGTCAGGTCGACATTGATTCTTCCCGGTGGGTTGTGTCTCCAAACGACTCAGAACTCGGCATTAGTTCTGACGGTATCCACTAGCATTGCTCTAGTATACTACTGCTTAGGGTCTCTGGACATACTCAACGCCATCGAAAGTCAAAGTAGCGAACTTGATCGAGAAACTTGGAGGGCCTGGCTGTGGGAACAGCATATTTGTGAGCGCCTTGCTCTTGTATCGTCCAATCACTAACCATCACCATGTTGGATACAGCAGGAGAGTATGGAACAGGATTCAGACCGAGTCCCTACGTGACGCCCGAGGACTGCAAGGTCAGTCATGTTGCTCGTCACAGCTTGTCGTCCGGCTTCAACTATGACAGAGAAACCCATCAGAATACGATATCCCGCACCTGATTATGACATACACAGCACTGCTATGCCTTGCCATACTTCGCGATGACTTCTCACAACTCGACCGTCCTGGAATATTACGCTTCCTCGGAGCATGTCAACGTGAAGATGGAAGGTATGTTCTCTTACGGACTGTCAATACACATTGCCATGCTGACAAAATACGTTTCAGTTTCTCAGCACTCCCTAACGGCGGGGAGTCCGATCTGCGGATGCTCTACTGTGCGTTCGTCATCAGCGATTTTCTGGACGATTGGTCTGGGATCGACGTCGATCAGGCGATTGCATACATTCAACGGTGCTATGTCAGAACGACAATTCTATCACTGTCCGTTCATAATCTAACTTGGTCAATGTATTGGTGCTAGAGCTACGAAGGTGGCTATGGACAGACACCGTCCGGAGAGGCCTTAGGTGAACTCGACTTCTTTGCTGTTTTCTTTCATGTCTGACGCACTTGAGTAGGGGGCACCTCATACTGCGCAATTGCGTCCCTCCATCTCGCTCCGGACACCCCATCATCATCACGCGCCAGTCGAATCGCCGGTTCACAGCGATCACGCACGATCCGATGGTTAGTGCAGAACCAGACGGAAGCAGGTGGGTTCTGCGGGCGTACGAACAAGCTCGCCGACGCATGCTACTGTTTCTGGTGCGGAGCCGCACTCAGCGTGAGTACACTGCCCACATTCGTATCCACTGTACTGAAGGTGCTTGGCAGATTTTGGGTGCCGGAGACCTTGTAGACGAACGCGCCATGGCGGAGTTCCTCGAGAAGTGTCAGTTCAAGTACGGCGGACTGGCAAAGGCTCCAGGGGAGCGACCAGGTAACGAGCTTTTCGACAGAGGCTGGTCCCCCCGAATCTCATTGCTTTTCAGATCCATATCATACGTATCTGTCCCTGGCGATCTTGGCGATCTTGCCTTCAGATCATGATGATGAAGAAAGCTGGAAACTGCCGCGCCTCAACGCGCTGTGGAACGCGACACAGGAGACAGCGGCGTGGGCCAGGGAGCACATTCCAATGAAGGCACGGGCGTCATAGTGCAGGACGTAACGTGAGCAATGGCAGGTAAGCACAACGACCTCCGGCAGCCTTCAACACGTCTACAATCAGAAAATAATTGCATTATCGTACCCAAGCCGATTCGACAACGAAGACAGCTCGGGAAGGGGGTCGTGTACTACTACTATCACACTTCGTATGACGATGGAGAGGGGTTACACTGGTCGTACAACAAACAACATATAATGTCCGAATCAGAAACAGTGAACGAAGGGATTGGATAACGGAGAAAGAACGTGATTGGTACGTGAGATGCACATCAGCTCCGAAGAGAGTGAGGGAGAGGTCGACCAGGCTACAGGAGTACCAGCGGCACTGTTAGAGTCCCGCTTGCGAGTGTCGGAACACAGCAATGACGGAGGGTACTGACGATGTCGACGCACACGATATTCCAGAGGAATAGGGAGACACCGATTAGTTCGCGTTCGGCTCATTGACTGGCTGGCCGGAGAACACCTTCTGGAACACCGGAGGCGAGGGCTACCAAGAACGGACCAACCGGTCCATACACTGAGAACGCTTGAATCAGTGCTCCAGTCATGCCTGCATACTAAGAAGCCTTCTCACCTGATACAGAGTGAAGGTCTCCCACCAGTCGACAGCCTCCCCCATCCAGCTTCCGACGACATGCCTACAATTCAGGCTGAACGCCTCCATGAGCTTACTCGATATCGTGGGGTCTGCGCCTCGAATACGTGCGTCAAGGTAAGAAGCCAGTAACCGGCCAGCCCTGAGCTGTTCAATTGACAACCAACGCCCTTCATGAATGATGACCAGGACGTGGAGTAAGAAGCTTGGAGGTAGCATGTGCAGCCTGTAGAGTTCTCCTATGAAGCGAACTCCTGCCAGCGCTAGGTTCAACGCCGCCTTGTTCCCCTTGTACGCGAATGAGGAAAGACAAGAGGGTAATCCCTACTAATAAGGTCAGGGACCTGTGCTAGAGCATGACGATGCAAGGCGGCACGACGCACCGGCTTCCACCACGCCTCAAATTCCTCCCAGATACATCGCTTCAGCAGCTCTCCAAACACTATGGCGAGTACCGGATTATTTCTCGCGAACTCCTCGAAGAGCCGAGCCGTGAGCCACGCCATATGAGGCTGCGCACGGTCGTCCCCCTCGATGGCTGCCTCCACACACGCCCATACCAACCCTCGGAGAGGCAGACCGTCCCGATGCGTCCAGTCGCCCTCGGACTTGACGATCGTCTTCGGAATGCTGTCAAGGACAGCATAATCGGTGACCACTGTACAAGTACGGAGGTCCGTAGTCCATCTGCATTGCCAAGGAATACTGCGTGCCATGGGATCAGATGCGAGAGCACGGATGGCCGAAGGGGCCATTCTCGACTCATGGATGCCCAGTGGGGACATCCTGTTACGCTTCTCCAGCCAGTGTTCGAAAGCCTGGAATTCCCAAGTTCTTGGATCTCGAGCCTTTATGTGGTAGAGGTTGAGCAGGCTGAGCTCCGATTTTGACATAACACGTGAGACAAGATTGAACCGGAGTTGATTCTGTACGTCAGATCCGTTCAGACCGTCTCCGGGCTGCGGGAGGGACGCATCTGTCGTTGACATGCCGTTCATCGGGTGGCGTAACAAATGGAGTCCTGGGCCTGGGGTCTGAGGTGGTGTGTGGGGTGGCGGCATCCAAGCCGGGGTTGCATCAAGACCTCAAGACGCAATCGACCCGTGTTATATCTAGGTCGTCACCAGTGGCAAGCCTAAAGATGGTTGGTAACTTACATACTGCAAGGTGGGTTGTTGATGTGCTTTGTGTGCGCTTTGGGAACGCTTGTTTATTGATACCAACCTCTTGGACGACGACGAAAGGACGCAAATACATGCAGCTTAGAAGCCTTGAAGTTGAACGTGTTGCAACAAAGGTAAGCGCTTAATAAACAAACGGTAGCCAGCGTATTCCCGTCTCCAGGCGGTTGCCATTGCGTTCATTGGAGGATGACAAAGATGTCAGAATAACAAGGCTCATGCCACTCATCATTGTCAGCGAAGACCATCGGAAAGTACAAAACACGGCGGTTGCTCACCTCCAACTAACTCTTCATGATGATATGCTTTCGGCATCATCCCAGGCGGCGTTCAGACACGGACAGGACATCGATGACATGTTCGACGCACTCAGTCGGAGTCAGGTTCCCGACTCCCAGAGTAGGATAGTCAGTCCAACTTGCGTAATTGTTCTGCTCACTGACTTCCTGAATCGATGATTGACTCTAGTGTGTCATAATGACATAAATGATAGTGCAGGGTATAATTCTCGACAATGCAGGGTATGGGAAGACATGTACACTTGACTCACAAACGACACCACACGAAGCGCGACCACGAGACGCTCGTCATGCTGCGACGGCTACTGTCTCCGGAAGCCCAACAATCGTAGCCAACCGGGCCGAATCCGCACGAGTGCAGTGGTATGATGAAGAGGGCTTGAATACCGGCGAAGAGGCTAGCAACGGCGTGCGGGGAAGAGTAGGCGAGGGGTATGTGATCAACATTTCCGTAGGCTTGCTAGGAAGCGTAGCCCAGAATGCCAACATGCTCTCGACGAACTACAGAGTGAGATGAGTGACTACTGGTCTCGGGATATGTAGGCGGAGACTGACCTGACAATGCATGTTCAACTCGTTTCGCGCGAAAGGCTCTCCCATCCAGCTGGTGTTGACCCGCGCCCAGTTACTGAAGAAAGCAGCCATGATCTTGTTCATCCCATCGGGGTCCACCTCTTTCAGGCGGGAGTCTCGGATGTAGGACAGCAGCAGCCGCACCGCTCTCAGCTGCTCGATCGCAACCATAGGGCAGACCCCCACCCCCACCAATGTCTTGAGAACGCGCTGGACGAAGCTTGGAGAGAGCATGTACCGTTGGTAGAGGTCGCCGATGAACTGCACGATCCCGTAGGCAGCGCTCAGAGCAGAGAAGTTCTCCCTGTATATGACGGACGACAGGCCCAACATCTATCGACAGCATGAGTGTCTTATGGCACGCAATGCTCAATGAACGACATACCTGTCCCCACCAGGCCTCGAACTCCTCCCAGATGCACCGCTTCAACAACTCCCTGAAGACGTTCGCGTGCAGCACACGTCTCAAAGCGAAGATCTTGTAGAGGTTCGTTGCCAGCCGCGCGACGGACTCGCGCACAACTTTGTCGCCCTCGACTACCCGCTCGACGCACATCCACGCGAGGCCAAGAAGCGCCAGCCCTTCGTCGCGCATCCAGTCCACCTCGTCGTCCACGATCGTCTCCAGGGTGCTGAGTTGGACCGCGCGATCCGTAATGATGGTGTAGGCGCGGAACAAGCTCGTCCACTTGAATTGCCACGGCATCCCTTGCTGGGCGACCGGCTTGAGTGCTCGTACCGCCAGCGGCGCGAGCTTGTTCGCATGTACGTTCATCGCATTGCTGAGCCTTGGCACACGACGTTCGAGCCACAGATCAAACGCCGCTGTCTCCCATACGCGGTCGTCCAGGAGGTCAAGGCAAGCGAGACCGTGGGCTGACAACATGGCCTCCTCTTCGGGAGTCCAGGCGCCACGCTGAGGACAAATGGGCTGTTGCGCGTCTGGTGACACAGACAAGATCGATGCCTCTGACGAGAGAGTGGTCGCGCCGTTAGACGACTCCGAGTCCAGAGCACTTTGCAGTTCAGGGGGCGAAAGAGCCAAGGCCGGGAAGTCCTTGGTGTCCGTAAGAGAGACTGGGCGCTGAGGCTGAGGAGCGACGCAGGTCATCGTTGTGTCTGCGTGGTAGAGGGCTGGAGACATGAACAAGGGCGTTGCGTCTGGAGCAGAGAGGGAAAGAGGTGGAAGCTAGTGGTTGAGATGTAGACTGTAAGGAGACACCTCTGAACCCGACACGGATGCGGCTGACCATTCGAATTGAGCCTGACTGGACGTCCCGGAACGCCTCATTCCCCTCAGTCTATGCGCACAATATATTGCAATGCGATTCCTGGAACATTGATTCAGAGATCCCGTCCAACGAGTACTATAATGCGTGAACGTATGTGGACGTACTACTGACTTGGTAGCGCCTCGGAATAGCTTCCTCCAATGCTTACGCACTGACGAGGAGGCGACATTGCAGATCGGGAGCCCTGTACTGAGGTTGTAAGTATGACGAGCTCATGGAGTAAGTCATATGTCGCTGAAACGTGTTACCGTATGTATGTACATAACTGGATGTTCGGTCATCATGCACATGGATCATGGGGTACAGGGTAAACCGTAAGGAAGAGTCGAGTCATGGGCGCTCAATTGGTCCTTATCGCTAAACTTGATGTTTAAATTTGCAAAGTCACTTTCTGGCCCGTTGTACAACAAGTCGGTGAGGACAGACCGCACATGGAGCACAAAGGTAACAGCATAGAAGATGCTCAAGAAAGCATGGAGATGAAGACGATGGGGGAGAGGACGCCGGGCACGATGTCAGAAGAGTCATCGATGGCAGCCATGCGAGTGGAAGACCCTCAAGAAGGCGTAACTGTGCAAGAGCTTCCACCAGTGGACAAGGGAATCCGCGCCTGGACCTTCTGCGCAGCGGCCTTTGTTTTAGAGATGATGGTTTGGGGGTTCGGGTTCAGGTTCGTCCTTTCCTCGAGCTCCTTGATGCCCGCATTGGCTCACTTGACGCCCAAACAGTTACGGTATCTTTCAAGGTACCGAATTTTCACCATTACGATCTTCCTTCAGGCTCACTGGAGCATCCGGCAGACTACTATACATCACATCCTCCGTTCGAAAAATCGTCTGGAGTTTCTATCGCAGCCGTGGGCACTATCGCCCTCGCTTTACAGTATGGAGAGGTAAGCCGGGATTACACTCTCCGAAGCTCTTTTATCACTGACTTCGAGTTGGTAGGGATTCTTCCTGTCATTCTTCTTGGGAAGGTACTCGGATTACCTACATCCTGCCATGTGGTTCGGCCTAGTCCTCTACTTCGCCTCGCTATTCTTTTCTAGCTTTGCGACGGAGGTGAGGCTTCGTCTACACATGTTTTTGATATCGCTTACGACAATGTGTGGAAACAGGTCTGGCAGTTGATGTTGTTGCAAGGCGTAGGCGTTGGGATCGGCGGCGGCATCCTCTACATGCCGGTCATCCGATTACTCCCGGAATGGTTCTCAGAGCGACGCGGTCTGGCAGGTGGTATCATCTTCTCTGGGACTGGTGTAGGCGGCTTTGCTTTCCCTTTCCTGCTGAACACTCTTCTCGACAAGGTCGGACTGCGGTGGACGTTGCGTATATGGGCCATAGGCACGAGCTTCTTCTCAGGTATCGCGCTCCTGGGCATGCGGAGCAGGTTCCCAACGCCAAAATACGGTGCCACCCAGCGGCGGCCCAAGTTCATTCCTCCCCAGCTCACCTTCCTCAAGACCGGCCTCTTTTGGAGCTTCGTACGTCTAATCGATCGTTCGCATGGACATTATCGTTTATGAATTCGCTATTTCTTCTAGGCGGTCACGAACCTGCTTCAAGGTCTCTCATATTTCCCCGTATCCCTCTATATTCCCACCTTCACGAGGAGCCTATCCGATCAGCTCACGGCCACCGTGGTCCTTGCGCTGTTCAACTCATCCGCCGTCTTGGGCCAAGTCATCCTTGGCCACCTCAGTGATAGGTTCCCCTACCCATCAATCATGGTGGTGAGCGCACTCGGCAGCGCGCTGGGAGCATTCCTGTTATGGGGATTCGCAAACGCTGCTGCGTATCTATACGTCTTCGCCATCATATTTGGGGGTCTGGTGTGTATGCCATCTCTTTATGTTGCCAATTGTTGCTTACGCTGTTGTCATAAGTCCGGAGGCTTTTCCTCGACGTGGCCAAACGCCGCTGCTGAATGCGCAGGGAACAAGCCTGAGTATGCCGGGATGGCGTTTTCTGGCCTCGCCTTCTCGAAGGGCATCTCGGCGGTCATCGGACCCATCATCGCCGGTCTTCTCCTGGAGGCGGGGAAGGGCGCGTCCATGAGTCACGGATTTGGCCGCTTTGGATACGGAGCGGTGGAAATCTTCGTTGGGTCGTGCGCAGTGGCAACCGGACTTGGCAGTGTCGCGGTCGCGTTGGCGAGACAGAGGATTCTCTCTTGAGCGATTTCGCCGTGGGATATTGATCTTACTACGTAGAAAAAAGGCCGTTCTCTGACCCCCTTCTCTCCCTTCAGGACGTAGGTCAAGTAGACTCCTCATGAACTGTATCAAGTAGATCCTTCATAGACGACTGATCACGACTTGAATGATGTTTTAGACTGATTGGACTGCTCAACGCGATGACATTGACTCACCAAGCTAAACCAATCAGACGGCCAGGAGGACTGGAGGTGCGCTTTCCGGGACACGAATATCGCTGCGCCGGTATAGTGCCTCCGAATACGGTACGAGAGTGCTAGCCACATGGAACAAGAACCTACAACAAAGATGCCCGGCCATACACGTGCTCACTCGACTGCAAGATCTATCATCAGTACGTCGAAAGGCTTGGTGCCTTCATTATCCGGCGACTCACTATCATTGCGGTCCACGACTTCCAGCTTGATCAGCCGGCGCTGGTGACAGTCCGGGAAAATGCGTTCGATCTCCTTCTGCCACCACTGTGTCTCCGCAGCCTCTGCCGTGGAGCAAAGGAAGCACAACCGCAACTGCTGCATATGCAGGAAGGGGGGCCCCGAAAGGAGGTCATCCAACCGTGCGTCCGACCACAGCTGCATAGTTTTCTCCCGCGTCTGTTCGTGGCAAGGATAGACTATCGCGAGGCGTCGAAAATGTTTGCTCTGTATGTAGGGTAGGACGTCGGCAACCCACTCCAAGTTCCCGTTGGGGCAGTGAAGTTCGACGTCTTCGAGCATGGTATAGTATTCAGACAGCACTGCAGTGGAATATCGAGCAGTGAGTCGTCATGATGATGGATTATAACAATAGGATTGGCCAACCTGCATAGTGATGCCTGATCCATCGGACGTTAGAGGGCCACCACATGATTTTCGTGATAGCGCAATGCGCGAACAACTGCAGGAGTGGTGCTCCATCGCGAACATCGAGGAGCTGAGTACATAACAACGCCGTCACGGGAATTAGTACTTCAGTCGTATATCTCAGGAGTACGGAGCTCGACGTAAGAGCTAGTACATACCTTCAGCTCCTGCAGGCTCCTTCCATGTCCTGGATACTCGCTTGCATCCACTGGGTTACCCATCTTGTCCCAGCTGCACCCCGCTATACAGAGGGATTCGACACAGGGGAAGGACAGCACCACCCGGACGATGTCCTCGAACGTCGAGAATTGCATTGGGAGAAAGTACACAACCTTGAGAGTAGGGCACGTGGCAAATGTGCGCATGAACGGGTAAAATGAGGCTGGTATCGGCTTGAAGTAGCAACCAAAGGTCACTGAACGCAAGGACTTGAGCTGGGAGATAGCGTGGGGGGTGAAGGAAATATGATCCCATTGACCCGGGGCTACGCCCGTGTTGGTGAGGATCAAACGAAGATTGTGGACAAGCGAGCCAAGCCAAGGTGAGTCGGTAAGGGTCCGCGCAAGGAGGGTGAACTGTCGTCGCCTCATGAGAATGATATGCGAGTAGAGGTGTCGGCGAGCTCGAGAGAGCCAAGCTTGGCATGTGAGAGCGCAAGCTTGTAGGACATCCGTATTTTCCATCGTCGACGCGGCATCTATAACCAGCATCTGAATGTCAAACGATCCCGGTGCGACGTCCGAATCCATATCGAAAGGGATTGCTCAAAAGAGTCTGCGCCTTGCGTGACGCGCTTCTCCTAGAATTATTGTCAGCCCACATTCGTGCTACTCAAGGCCAAGAAGGACCCACCTGGTACCAACGCGAATATCAATGGTGTTGCGGTTGGACTCCGAGGGTCGAGGCGCTCAGGCTGAGGTTTGCAAGCGATTGGCCCAAGCTGGGCCCGCGACCGTGGGCGTCTGTCTCTCGGACTTTGCCGGCAGTTTATTTCGCAACAGCAGCCAAGTATCTGGAGCGACTGAGCAACCCTTCATTAAGCTTCATTGATATTCATTCCCGGCACAGTAGAGCAAGACGAGCGAAGATTATGGATTACCCCTAGCAAGGTGATAGAATACACATTATCGATACAAGCACCGAGAGGTCGACGCACCAACGCCAACGTCAATGGCATCCGTTGACCGTCACAGCCCCTCTTCGTACAGCTTCTTGCACAATGAGACGTAAAAACGCTCGAGGTCCATCTTCGTCGCAAGATCGCTCCGCTCAGCCGGCTTGATCACCTGCTCCCTCTGCATCTCCTTCTTGCTATCCCGGGACCGATCTTGCTGCTCCGTCTGAGTTGAAGACTCAGGCGCAAGCGGCGAAGGCGCCGACTCGACGATCCAGTCGAACACGGCGGAAACCTTGTCGGTCGAGTTCCTGACCACCTCGTCCGCGTTCATGCTTGCCCGGTCTCTCCTCCGCCGAGGATCTCGCTCATCCCGCTCCATCTCCTCCATGCCAGCGCCAGCGGTGGCGAGAGCATGCTCCTGCTCGCTGATACCAGCCCCGGCGCTCCGTGCAGCCTCCTTCTCCTCTTTCTTCCAAGCGCGAACAAACTTGCCCCAGTCGGCGAAGTTCCAGCTGTCAGTGCCTGGGATGGAGGGGAGGTCGACGTCAAGCCCGCGCGCGCCGCGAAGCTCCCAGTGGTCACAGCCCTCGAGCACGCCTAGGAACTCGCCCCAGCATGCGCTCTGCACGGTCACGAGGCCATCGTTGCCCCACTGCGACTCCATGTCGGCGAGTGGATGGCCCTCTTCGAGCAGGCGCGCGCGTTCGCGCTCCTCGAAGCCGTCCAGCACCATCTTCGGGAGCCAAAGCGGATGCCAGATGTTCATACTTGAAGTTCGACCAGCGACACTGAAATACTTGACGGAGGGGTCATCAGGGGTGTTTGGGTTAAAGATCGTGTTCAAGTAGGTGGACGTCAGGTTGGCGTAGGCAGGGGAGTCCAGGAGAGAGATGAGCAGGGTAGTGAACGACGAGGGCAAAGACGTGATGGAGAGCAAGGACCTGATGGAAGAAGATGCCTGCTTCTCGGAAGAACGTTCGCCTGTGTGCTCCGGACTAGACTCCGAGTTCCCTGGACGGGGCTTCGAAGGGTTCTCCTCATAGCGACCCAATCCGATATATTGCTGCGCAGACCTCAGTAATGTTCAAAGGCTTCGCAGAGAACACACAACTCACCCTGCACCAATCCATGAATGGGCTCCCACGATGTGGTGTGGCGACAGTGGTGAGCGAGAGCGGGGTATAGTCCTGCGGCTTGAGATGCGTGATGAGGTGTCTGCAGTCCAGGCCGCCCATGGAGTGCGCGAGGAAGTTGACACCTCTGGAATAAGCTTTCTCCCGCAGGAACTTGTCAAGGTTCTCTGCACGAGATGACACCGAGCCAGTACTGCAAGGTGTCAGATAGGGTGTCACTTACAACGGTAGAACACTCACCTTGGTACACCAGTAACCAGCACCTCCGCGCCAACCTTCTTCCGCAATACGTTCAAGACATTGGACCAATAGTGTTGCTGTAAGATGGGGAACGAGGAGGGCCCTCGGACGTCAAAGCCGTAGAGTCCTGGTCGATGAGACCGTCAACGTCGTCATTGCCGTCAAGTTCTCCTGGGCGCGACTCACCATGGCAAAGCACAATAGGGTATCGCGGTGTGCGCAGGGGGTCATACAAGGCGGGATTATTCATGAGTAGGTGTATTTGGTCGGGTGTCCATGAGGACGTCTGACGATGCGGGACCTTCTTCTCGTCCAGTTTGTCCGCGGTAAGGTCGGTATACGCGTGAGCTTTGTGCGGGCTCGATGCTCTACGACCGACACGAGCGCGCGAGAACGGCCATTGCGAGGGCGATCGGGGCGCGTCCGGATCGGTAGGCGACTGGAAGTAGTGTTGGGAAATGGAGAGCGTGGAGACGACGTTCACGATTCGACGGAAGAAAGCAGCAACAGGGACAGGAAACCACACGGTCTGCATGTCACCGTTGACGATGAGGAAGACATGTAGCACGACGTCGAGACGGTCGGAGACGTTGGGGAGCTCAGCAAGACAGCTTGGGGGTCATCGACTTTTAGTGGGGCGATCGTGCGTCGGCACTTGCCGACAAGGTTCCACGTGAATGCACAGTCCGAGGCGCCCACCCGCGCCTCTTGATGGTGGACTTGAACCTGCTTTGACTCGGATTTTGACGATCTACCTCGCTGGAGCCGCAGTAATAACTTGGTAACGTCTTTCATTGTTTTCATCTACACTCTGACTGATATATCTAAGGGATCCGAACTCGCCTTGTAGGCACCCTGCAATGCACCATCCGCAACCAGCTGAACACCCACAGTTGCCACTTGAGGTGCAACTTCTTATACTGGATGCGATACCCGAGGCTTTTCAGGATAGAGCCGCGACACAGAACGCTATCCGATCCTGCGCTGAGACGTGTCAAGCTTGGCTGTCGAGGGCCCGTTTCCACCTCTACCACACCGTCCATCTTCGCTCACATTCTCAATGTTATCTCCTTTCGCGCACGCTAACAGAAAATGCTGCCATTGCTACGCTTATCCAGCACATCCATTACACCGATACCAGACCTCCGAGTGCATTTGGGTATCGGGAGATGCTGCAGGATCCCCCCTTGTCCATGAACACTGTCTCCAAACTATCATCTCTGCGTTCAGCGGCATTCACGTTTGATCTCTTCACCCCTACTTACTTTCTCCCGTTCGTTCAGAGTTTCTCAGTGCTCAAAAGTCTTGATTCCCTCTGCTTGAAGAATGTGATCACTTCCACGTACGCGGAAATAGTCAACCTCCTCTGGTCGTTCCCTACGGTCAGAGCCGTCGAGCTCGATCGTTGCTTGTGGTACAAGATCGGCTCGCTTGAAGATCTGAGCACGTATCCGGGCCACTATAGGAACTTGCGCGCACTAAAGGTGCGTCCGTCGCCCATGGCTTGCGGTTACGTCGTTGAAATTCCTGACATTCGCTAGATTCGGCATGTGGAGGAAAAGGAAATGTGTCAATACCTGCACATCTTCGAAGCTGCAGAGGGGCTTACAAGCCTCCTTTTCTTAAGCCACCTGGACGCGATGGATAACTATGACGGTTAGTTACCATCCTCCTGTCCTATTGATTCGCTAATAAGTCGGGTGCAGGACTTCATGAGTACAGTCAACTAGAGACGCTTCACCTGGGTACGTCCAATACCGATCCCTCCGGAATGGCGGCGGCTCTGTCGAATGTCCGGAGCAGCAAACTCCGACGAATCTCTCTGGCATTCAAGGCTCAAGGAGAGCCTTTTGAGGCGCTCATTCAGCAATTGTCCGACTCCAGGCTGGACGACATGCTGTCTACTGCGCCCTTCCTCGGACTGGACCAGCTCATCATCAACGTGATCTCGGACGTGTCTCCCGGAGATGCCGAAGGGGAGATAGCGCGCGCCCTCCCGCGTTGTCATGGGCGCGGTATTCTCAACTTCAATGTTCAATATCAGTGAGTGTAGGTATAAGATATGAGAGGCTCTAGTCTGAATGCATTTTACCCTCGTCCAAGGCCCCGTGCTGAATAAAGCGCCGGTGAATGTCGCTCCGAGCATCGCAGATGCGTCTTGCGTATACCTCCTCTTCAAGTTACATGCAAAACGGTTATATGCCAGGCGCAATAGTACATTGGTCCCCTCGATAAGTGCCTGCTCTCGCGCGTTAGCACGCCTGTCCGTCCTGCCTCTATTTCCTCCATTTTGCCTCCGTTATCCTTGAAATTCTCTCTGTACACTCTAATAAACTATCTTATACCTGGAAAAATACTCCGCTGCATGTACGCTCAACCGTAGCAACTCCTCAGCCTCGATGAAAGTGACCTTTTTCCGCGCCAAACGACCTAATTTCCCAGCGCTTACACGACGAGTTCCCCGCCAGCGTCTCCTAGATCAGCCCCACCCCTTCGTCAGTTGCCCTGCACACTTCATCCTACCTCACTGGGCACCTTCTGGCTATTTTTCCTAGGCTACGAGGACCTATATCATGCAATTTTGAAAACTACAAGGTGAGTTGTCAATTAATATTTGGACTTCTTGGATAAGGCGGACAGGAAGTCTATCGCGCCAGGACCAAAACCTTCTGAGCGCGGGACAGAAACGCCCAGCTTCCGGGGCCCTAGAATCATAACACAACGGGCGTATGGCTTTTCTATCGTAGGACCTATTTATATTCCAATTGGACCAATGTGTGTTGGAATATGACATTTAGCCCTCTTGCAAGTTACATGCCGTGGGAGCGCTTCAAACTCGGATGGCCTTGTAATCGACCTACTTATTCTCGCTCGCTCTCCCGGCCTTGCAGTCGCGTTAATCTGATTAGTACTGTATGCATTTCAATTTCGGCTCGTAGTATGTAATGAGAAGCATCGGCTACGTTGACACCTTCAAGGGCGTGATAACCACCAACTCGCTTGCGACCGATGGTACACTGCACACAGTAGAAGTTGGAGACCATCCATCTTGGTCTATACAACTACGCTTGCAATATATACACCAGTGGTACATTCATAATAGGTTCAATATTGTATGGTAATTGTAAAAGGATGCCAGTAATGACGATAACGAGGACAGCACGGAAGATGACAGCGAGATGATAACGAGAAAGATAGCACGGAAGATGACAGCGAGACGATATGCAGCGAGAAAGCGGGGAATAGCAGACACAGAGCGTAATCGACACGGAAAGACGATAGAATGTCACACTCAAAAGAGCCGGCCAGGGGGGTAGTAACGGGTCGCGAGCGTGGCTTGCACACTGCCGACCGACACACAATGCACGTCTACAAGGAATATGTCATTGAACGTGGCGTCCTTGCCATCGATGGGCAGCGGACCACTTTCCTATTACCGTACACAAGTTAGCCCGACTCGGCAAAGACTCGAGCGGCGAGCCTTCAGAGTGCTACTCACCAGGATGGCCTTGACGTCATCGCTGATGAGTCTGGCTAGCTCAGCCCTCGTGATGGGCTTCCCTTTCCGATGGAGATTGCGCTGCTTGCTATCGTATGAGCGATTACCCGGGAGCTGTTGAATGAGCCACTAGTGAAACTCGTTGTGGGTGGTATCGGCAGCATCATACTTACGCGCAAACGGGACATGAACTTCTCCTTATTTGGGTCCACAAATAACCCATCAAAGGCAGTCAACTGGGGATCCTTGACATTGCCTGCTTGGGCTTCCGACAGCCGCGCGTAGAGAATGACCGGTTGTACAGCAGGAATATCTCCGTTCCTGTAGGGATGCTGCTCGACGACCTGTGCACGTCACAATTAGAATACGTGTCATGATATGCAGGCTCACAGACTGACCTTGAGCTCAATCATGCGGATCGCCCGATCGGTCACAGGCTCGTCTGTTCGATCCCAACCCTCTGAGCTCTTGCGGAAGAGCACACGGCTCAAAGACGCGTCCACCGCAAAGCTGCCGACAGGGAAGATGTCACGATCCTGTTCGAGCTGTCGCGTCAGTGACTAAGAAGTGCGGTGGGGAGGGCGCAGCTCACTGGACCGATCACATCAGGGCGTTCTGCGCGCTCGTCTCCGTCCAGGCGGCGGTATGGGTAGCATTGAGCGAGACTGGTTCCAGCGGCGACGCAAGACCATGCCCACTGGTCCGTAAAGATGTACCTGCACTCCGCAACGATGGAGAGGAGAGAACGAGAGGAGGAAGACATGGTCGGCACAGTACTGAGGAGTTCATCCTCGCCCTCCCAGTCTGCTCACTTGAAATACCTGCGAGCCCATAGCAGTGGATGAATATCTGACAGCATTGCCATCCAGCTGCGACGCATTCTTGAGCGGAATATCTCGCTATCTAGCGAGAAGGAAGAGAGTGTCAGCGTCCCAGATATCGGGTATCAAAGTCAAGATACAGACACACACTCTCAAAGGTGGCCAGGATGACCCCAAGCGCCTGCGAAAGACTGCACCCCTTCCGCATTACTCGTAGTGACCAAGAGCGTCAACAATAGATAGCCACCTTCCTCTGTACTTTGCGCGGGCCTCTCGCAGAGCGGAGGGCTTCAGTTGCGGATAGCCAGACACTGGGAAGCGCGAGGCATCAGATATGTATTCCTTTCGACCATTGGGGGACTCGTAGACAGCGGCAGCTATATCAACATCGAGCGCTTACGTCATTACCTAGTGCGAGTATTTGCGAATAACAGGCAAGATATCCAACAAAGTCTTTTTAAAGCGCTTATATGATGACTCGCACGCACGGGACAACGACAAGCCGGCACATTCGCGGATTCGTGTACAGGTAGGCAACCTGAATCCGTGGACATCTGGAACATCGCGACTGTGGCCGGTCCTGACCCGCATGACCCGCTCTTTTCTTTTGGGATAAGCGCACAATGTACCAGTACCTGAGGCCTGAACAGCTTGCTCGTTCGCGCCGAGAGGGAGTGCCGGATATGCTGTAGCTCAAAGGGCGTGTCTTCAAAGCTCAGACAGGAGGGAGCGGACCACGACGCTAGCAAGCGCCCGAGCGTAAAAGCTAGCAAGCAGTCATTACGGTAAGTCTGAAACCTCCCACCGGCTCAGATCTCCAGAGCTACCACCACAGTATTGCTGGTGATGGAAGTACGGATATCTGACCCGGATCGCAGGAGACTCGCATTTCAACGTGCGAGGCGGTTGCATTCAGCTGATGACTAGGAACTTCACATGCAGAGAAACGGCATATCTGAACCACGTCGAACAGGAGAGTCCACACACCATGCTGTCATCCGGATCCAATAGGTTTGCTATAGCCTGCTGAAGCGGGCGAAATGAGGCGACATGCAACTAGCGGGTTCCTGGATGGACTCGAGAGCCTCATGGTGAGTATAACTGGAGCTTGCAGAGCCGTCTCATGTGTATGGGGAAGATTCGATCAAGGAAAGTCTAGCGATAGAAGTGAAGCACTGGCAACTTGGGTCATGGCTGGGGTAGGTTGAAAAGGAACGCCAAGAGTCAGACGACCGGCGGTTCCCATGACGTCACGTGTCGTCGTCTGCCTTTGGCCCCGATTACTGTTACACCAGTTCATGGGTCCGCGAACCTTGGCAGGCCGCAGGCCTGGTCTTCAACGTTAACTTCAGCCTATACATTGGATGTCGGCACGTGCAACATTACGCTGGATGATGCCGAGTAATCTACACGGCTGGCAATACATGACCGCTACCCATACTCCGTAATCAAGAGGATAACCTCTCTCACTGTTGGTGTCCATACCTTGTTACATTCACGAATCCTTGTATTCCATGTCATCGATATTTGGTAGCGGCCCCACGAACCACTTGCGAGCTGAGACCATCCACGACGCGGCCGCGAAAATGAAGACCGCCAACACGATCACGGACGCATAGTCTGATTTGATTGTAGTCAGTTTTTGCTCTCGCCACGACTCCTCTTGCGCTTGCACTTACTCATCTCAACGGCGTTCGTCGTCTGACTAGAGGGAAAACACAGCAATACGACGATGAACACCACCCAAGCAACAGCTACGCTGCCGATAGGTAGGTACCATCTGCCGAGGGTAAATGGTCCAGGTACAAGCTTGTCGCGGCCGGACGTGACCCGGAGAAAGATGGGAGTGGCGTACGAGGTGTATAGCCCTATCACGGATGCCCTGCGTATTGCTGTCAGTGCACGAGAGATACGGGTAGACGAGCGGCGTACCCAGCAAGCGACGAGAATGCTGTCGCGGAAAATCCCAGCAGGCCACAGAGAGCGGACAAGACTATCACCAACCAGACCGCGTTGACAGGTGTCTGCGTGTAGAGGTTAATCTGCTTCCACCACCGGGAGCCCGGAAGGGCGTTGTCTCGCGCGAAGGCAAACACCACTCGGGACGCGTCCACGCCTTGCGCGGCTCCGCATAAGAACTGCATACTAATCAGTCCTACCGCAGATGGCTCCAGATACAAGGGCATACCTGTGCGATAATCACAAAGCTCCAAACTGCGAGCATCCCGGGTTTTCCCAATACATCGAGGAGCAATTGGCCCATAGGAAGTGCCAGTTTTGTATCAAGTAGGGCAGGAACCGAGACAATGGCGAACGACGCTGCGATGATAAGTATCCATCCCAGCCCTCCAACAGCGGCGCATGAGACGAGGATAGCAATCGGTGCGGCGCGTGCTGCCCCAGATACCTCCTCGGAGATGTGGGCGGCCGAGTCGTCTAGTTGCCTTGCTAAGTCTTCACTCTACAGATCCCGAGCGCAGTACTCACATCCAGTCAGAGACCACATTGGAGCGGCGAACGAGAGGAGAAATGCCCAGCCGCCTGCAATGTAATCGTGTCAGCCAAGCATCCCAGTCGGCAATAGGCGAAGACATACCGTTACTCCAACCTGTGTTGTTCTCGAAAGACGTGAATGCAGTTGTGGTCGATACCTTTCGGTCGCCAGAGCACACCAGTAGTGCAATGATCGCCCCAACGGTGGCTCCAACTATGTCGGATGGGTCATCAGCATGTCGGTCTGCGGGCATCTTATGGACATACAAGTCAAGAATCCATAGACCAAGTTCAACCGAGCGAGTATACGAGTGCCCGCAGAGCAAATCAAGCCGTGGACGAGCAGGATCGCTAGTAAGATGCCATAGGTCGGGCCGGCGCCCAAAATGCGCGAACCGTCGGTGCTGACGGCTACAGCAGTGGTTATCATCTGAGCCCTGTGATTTCATCAGCGTCGGAGATTGAGACCATTGGAGAAGGGACATACACGGTGTAGTCTATGGAGCAGACAAGGGTTACCTGACCAGTAACGTTGGCCCATCCGGTCACCCAGCTAGCCAGTGCAGAGTATCGCTCAGGTGCGAGCTTCGCCGAGAAGTAATAGAGCCCTGCGCTAGTACTGGGAAAATGTGAGTCCAACCGCTCGCTCCGTGCATGATCACTTACGGCATAGAAGAGGCCAACTCGGCCATGGACGCTGCAATACACATGATAAAGATGCATGGTATGAACCAGCCCCAGACCATGCCGACATGTCCGCCTATGGCACAAAGATGAGCGAACGCTACGGATAGGCCGAGTCTCTCACCAGAGATAAGTCCGAATGAAAGCGTCGACGAGACACCTCCAATGACGGCCATGATGGAGAACGCAAATGCGACGGTCTCAAGCATCTACAGATACGTGAGATCTTCTGCTTCGCCATATGCAGATCATGAAACGTACCGAGAACTCCCGCCTGAATTCACCTCTGTATCCGAGCTCTGCCAGACGAGCATTGTCCGCGTCCTCCCTTATCTCTACGACAATCTCCGTTGCCTCGAACTTGACCTTCTCGGCCGACGAGGCTGCATGCTGAGCACCTAATGCACCATCGGCGCGGCTTCGAGCCAGCGTCTTGCTGGTCAGCATAATAGACAGATCGTTCGTGAAGGGAAGCAAAGCTGAAAGTATGCCGCTCGTACCTTGGTCGAGAAGGAAATCCCGAGCGGTATTTCATATGCGACGCTGGTGCTTCCGCTCACACGCACCGTTCATGAAGATAGGGAACGCGGATGCCGTCATCCAGAAACGAGAACCCGGGAACTTGAAAGAAAGAGTCACACGACGTCCAGGAATGTCCATGAATTCGCCAGTCTATAGATGGGTGAAGACTTTCCTCCGCAATTAGTGGTTCCACTTGATTGGCAAGGTTAGCTATGTTCCGAGTGCAGTATGGTCGGTGTCACAAGGGCCTTGAGAAGCGTCAATGTTGACGACAGCGTGTCCGAATCCTCGTGCGACAGGTTGTGTCATGAGACCAACAACGTCCCCAGTGTGTTTTGAGGGTGGTAGTCATATGTCTTCCTGTGCTATAAATTTGTAGGCCTAGATTCACTGAGAAGTTAACAGAGTTCACTAACCTCTAGAGCTTACGCCATCGGTCGGGGTGGCCCACAGACATCTCAGTTGCGCTACGCCATTATGAATGCTCTTAACTCTCTCCGTACAAGGTCATAGTCGTTGGGTATCAAGGAAATGCTCGTGTTCCCTTCAAGCTAGGAGGAGCGGTAGTCGGAACGCCGTGATACAGTCGACGATGATGCATCTGACAGTAGGGACAAGAGCTTGGCGCCCGACAATATCGATATCAACCTGATGTCAATGGTGTTCGGGGTCAAGCACTGATAGTACCTTCTTCATTATTATCCGACCTATCCTCGGTGTTTCATGTTGACAGCCGTTTTCATATCGATAGGCCCCTCCGCAAAATATGTACTGATTGTCGGCTGAGGCGGACGCTGGCGGAGGACGAAAATGACCCAGTGGGAAATGGTTGGCGGCCATCGCGTAGGCTCGCCAGCGAGCGGAACTGGTATTTCGTGATCCGCCCCATCCATATTAATTATTCGAAAAGGGCCTATCGATATGAAAACGGCTGGAAATCTTCTCACTACTATTTGCCATACATCTTGAGAGGTTGAAAGAGGGCGATAGGAAGATGAACTTCACTTGAAACAACATGCCCCCCGGACAGCAAGTCAATAATTGTTTGCATACCCTCGACGTCATGGGCATAAGAGCAAGTATATAAAGGATTCTATACACCGACCGGCATCTTACCGATTGCTTTCCATCTCGACTCAATTCCGACTCTCACAACTTTTTTCCTCTTCATTCCTGCGGTCGTATTTATATCATGCTGCCACTATCCTCTGGGAACTCAAGTCGTAGACCCTCTCCGCTACGCCCCAATTCCTACGACCCAGTCGCGCCTATGGACGACGAAGTGCACCCCGTCATTCACGAAGGACGTGTCGCGGTGATCACCGGCGCAGCCAGCGGTATTGGTCGTGCAGCCGCGATCGAGCTCGCAAAGTGCGTACATTTCAATCCCCTGCGCGACAGTGGTGGTCTCACCGAGATCGGGCACTCACCATTTTGACTGTGCAGGATCGGGCTCAAGATCGCGATAGCGGATGTGGATGAGCAGAAGTTGAATGAGACCGCGAAGGAGGTCGCGCAAATCATCGGCCAGGAGAACCTGATCACCCTCCCGACGGACGTATCCCAGCTCGACCAGGTCGAACGCCTGCGCGACCGAGTGTACGAGGCGTGGGGCGAGGTGAGCTAGCTTGCTTCTAGCTCCCAACGCGCCGGTCCTTCCGCCATTTCCCTTTCGTTCTCTTGCGCTGCGTGGAGCGTCGTGTCTGTGCGGATAACCTCACCCCGCTCTCTTCTTGTCTGCTCTGGCAGGTTGGCGTGCTCATGAACAACGCCGCGATTGCGCCCAAGGGCACGTCCTGGGGCGGCCTTGAAAACTGGCAGAAGGTTTTCAACGTGAACCTCTTCGGGTGTGTACCGTGTGATCTCTGCCTGATCGAAGCATCCTACTGACCCTTTGCGCCCTCCTCGTGCTTCAGAGTTCTGAACGTGCAGCACACGTTCGTGCCGAACATGCTCCACCAAGAGAACCCGGCCGTGATAATCAATACGGGCTCGAAGCAGGGAATCACGAACCCACCGTGAGTGCTTTTGGCCGTCCCTCGCACGACTGATCGTTAACCCGCTACGCTCTCGTGTAGCGGAAACCCCGCTTACAATGCCACCAAGGCGGCCGTCAAGTCCTTGACTGAGAGCCTTGCTTACGAGCTCCGGGAAACGCCTCAGACCAATCTTACTGCCCACTTGCTCATGTGCGTACTTATATCTCGTAGGAGATCTGGATACTGAACACTAAGTATATTCCATTTGTAGCCCGGGATGGACTTGGACTGGCATGACCGGTTCCGCGGCTGGCAAGGAGAAGCCTCCCGGCGCGTGGACCGCAGAAGAAACCGTGCTCTACATGGTACGCGATCGCGCTTCCAGATTGCTCCACCATGGCGCGCTGACAGCCTCGATTGGCTACCGCAGCTCGAGAAGGTCCGCCAAGGGAAGTTCTATATCCTCTGCCCGGACAACGAGACGCGTCGCGAGGTCGACCAGCTGCGCATCATGTGGGGCGCGGGCGACGTCGCCGAGGGTCGCCCGGCTCTGTCGCGCTGGCACCGCGACTACAAGGCGCTCTTCGAGGAGTACGTCAGAGATGGGCTCGAGCAACTCGACTAGTTCAGCCGCCCACGTTGCTGGTCTCGGCTGTGCGGTGTCTGACGTTGAGTGTCGGAGTCGTGTATATTGGGGATGGTGTACGGGAGAAGAGGATGAACGAGAAGTACAGCAGTAAAACGTAGATGTACAACAGAATTTTTGTCGTCAGAGGGTGGAATCGTTCGTGTTGGGTCGTAATGGACGTTCGCTATGCTTTCCTGAGAGGCCTCTACTAAAAGGACTCGTAATGTGTAACTGCATGAACATGAGCAACTAAGCAAGGTAATAAATCGGTGCAGCGCTACTGTGACGAACTGTATCATCCTCACTTGGAAGCGTTCTCAAATGCAATAGACCGGAGTGCACCGAAGAGTGGCATTTACAGACATCGGGAGTACCCTCTCGGTCATGATGCATTCAAGCATGACCCCCACAAAACACCATTCGCAATGGCTCTGATCACTTGGCCCAGGTAAGTGAAGAACGTAAAGAATATCCCAAGGGCACCTAAGTTCAAGCTTGTTGATCGACAGCAGAGCTGAGGCGGCACGATTTTCGTGTCCACATCAGATCCACAGTACTTTCAACAATTACGACATGCACCGAGCATGCACCTCGCGGCAGAAGCGCAATGGCGTGGATGGCGCGATGTATGAGAATGCTATCGTCTGCAACCCGCAGGCAGGCAATAGTTATGGCGACATAAACTTGGGCACCAGTGAGTTATGGCCACGTCGTGCGCCGTACTTTGGGCACACGTTCGAGTCCCATCTCCCAAGAACGTTTCAATATTGTAGTATCGTCGGCTGTATGTCGCGATGCAGGTGACCCATTCTGACAAGTCTCTGACCATCCAATTACGGTCGCGTACCCTCGGTACACCGGCTGGTGTAGGAACGATTGGTGCTCCCGCTGGGGTAGATGCTCAGGTGACCACTGGCCGCCCTGAGCACGCAAAGAGGCTTTAGAGTGTGTACGGCACACGCACCTGCGTTCCTGTGAAGCCGACATCGCATAGGCCGAGCTGAGCCCGCGGCCGAAGATGCTCACACAAGTTCCGGAGACGTTCTCCCCTTGCTGTCCTCAAAATACACAGGTCGCGACAGGGTCCCGCTGGCATGGGGAGAGCAAAATGGCTCGGATGTCGGGGGCAGCATCCGGCCGCGACAAGGCGCAGTGGGCGCGACAGCCATTCGGATTTCGGGCTCGCACGCCGCGCTGAACCGCCCCGCACAGCTGACCGCCGTGCAGTCGGACCTGTGTGTTCGCGTCCATCGCGACGCGCGTGCGGCGTCACTTGCGTACCAGCGTGACGTGCGGGGAGGTCATGGACCGGCCGAAACGTTGACGGAGGAGGCGACCAGGGCGTGTCGGATCTTCTGACCTTTGTAGAGCGGGTCGTGATCCTGCTCCGGTGTCCGTGACAGAGCGCAATTGAATGGGGCAGCGTGTAGCTGGAAGGGAAACTGGGAGTAAGGAAGTACTTGGCGACAGCGTCCTCGACACCATCGACGACGACGAGGGGGCCTACGGCGTCGAGGACGTGCGAGAAGACGACGAGGAGAGGGCTCGGGGGCTGCATCGGATTTCGGCAAAGAGCAGCGGGAAGCTTCAACTTTGGCGAAACGCCAGGGCGCTTCTGTGATCATCTAGATTCGAGACACTGGACAGACCCCAGACGCACCGCTGAGCTTGTCCTGACGTACATATATAAAATGCACCCTTCGCCGTTCTCTTTCACTTCTATCCCCCATCCCCGCTGCGCTCTCCTCCATTCCCCCGCACGAATACACCACAGACAACGAGCACGGACGCGACTACGACGCGACCATGTCGACTCCCTCTAGCAGGAACTCCTTCCACGCGGATTCCGACGCGTCCGGCCACCTCCAGGTCCCGGGACAGCACGCCGAGGTGATCCAACGCCTCAAGAACGTCCCCGGCTACACCACGCCCGTCTTCAAGGGCAAGGAGGAGCAGCGCGCTAAGGTCCAGGCTAATGTGGCTGCAAAGGTATGTACTTGCACTTGCAATCGCATTCCCGTTCGTAACATGAGTTGTATCCTGTCGAGGATGCTATGATTGTCGTGGAGGCTCGCGATGATTGTCATAGACGCGCCGAAAGCGCTCTATTCACCGTCTTGGGTGCATGTATGCGCCGCCTATTCGTCAAGCGTGGCTGATTGCGTTGCCTGAGATGAGTTTGAGCGCGAGACACGTCTGGGCGCAGTTATCATTAGCTGTGGTGTCCTGACGGTCTATGTTCTCCGCGAGTCCTGGCAACATTTTGAGCGCATCAGGGCTTTTAGCCCGATAGAACAACCGCTGATGTATCTTTTGTCCACAGGGTTTCATCCCGCGCGAACTGGTTGTGAACGAAGTGAACTGGTTCTATACTCATCTCGGCATCGACGACAACTACTTCCAGGCCGAGTCCGTGGAGGTCATCTCCGACCATATCATCGCCCTTTTCGGTGCAAAGGTGCTCGCGTACACCAAGCACGATCCATCGAAGCTTGTTATCGACCTCGAGAAGATCGATGAGAACGGAAATGGGGCCACGTTCATCCACACGAGCCAGCCAGGAAAGACGAGCACCGAGGGTCCCGGCGCGACGTGCGAGACTCGCATCGACGAGCTCTTCCTGGATAACGTGTCATCGGAGAAGGCATACCGTCTTGAGACGTACCGCTCGCAGGGTAGCATCTCTGCCACCGCATCACAACAACTCCGGTGCTACTTCGTTACGAAATGCAACTTCCCGGCGAACCCCCCTGCCTCGACACGCACTGATGGGTACGTACTGACCCGTCCACCTTACGGGATGCGCGCATACATCATGCTGATAACAACCTCCGTTCGCACGTTCGCCAACAGCAAGACCGATATCCGTACGGTCTCTGACACCGTCTTCTTGGAGAAGGCAAGCGAGAACACGCTCGAGATCTACCAGCGCGTTATGTGGAATGTCGAGAAGCGGTTTGGCCCCGTGATCGAGGTATTCGAGGTCGAGGGCTCTCGTGAGCGCCGGCTTGTGATCGGTTACAAGAGAGGCGGCACAAACAAGTTCTTCAGCGCACTGTCGAACCTGTACCACTTCTACTCCCTCTACTCGGCGAGGAAATATGTCGGTATGTGTTGGAATTCGCACTTCTTGATATGTTGCTGACGCGCTGAGGCAGAGCAATTCTCGAACGGCATCACAATCATCTCGCTGTATCTCAACCCGCTACCTGGAGCGAATGCACCGCCAATCGAGCACTCGATCTTCCAAGTCATGAAGGAAGCCTCTCTGCTCTATTGCCTGCCCGACAACCCCTTCTTCTACGCCGGAGCAGGCCCGAGTGGTGATCACGCCGTGCAGGAAGCGACCTACGCATGTACGTTTCGGTTCGTGTCAGACTTCTGTTACCCACTAATGATGTTGGACAGACTGCGGATGGATCTTCGCTCAGCACTTCTGTAACCGACTGGGCCAGTCATATCTTGCGCTCAAGAACATCCTTGACGAATCGAACCCAACGCACGCGAGCGTCTTGGACGACATTAAGCGCCGATTCAGGGAGGAGACCTTCACGCGTGAGAGCATCGCGCAGGTCATTCATGCTCATGCAGAGCTGGTGAGTGATGTTCTTCGCCTGCCTATATTTGGACTCAACGTCGTTTTTCAGATCAACTTGCTCTATGTCAACTTCGCAATGACGCACTATCCCGAGACGGATGAGGCTGCGCAGCTCATGTACGAACTCTTTCTGTGTTCCTTCGCGGGACGACTTACTGAATGCTTCTCGCGCATTCAGGCCAACGCTCTCATACCAGCGTCTCCGCACTCAAATGCCGCTTTCCGATGCAGACTTGTACGACAAGATCAGGCGGACGGTCACGGACAAGCACGAACTCCAGGTGCTCGAGAGCTTCCTGATCTTCAACAAGTTCGTGCCATGTCTCCTGCACGTTATGACTGGTGTACTGACGCTTGCGTAGGAACGTCCTCAAGACGAACTTCTACCAGCCGACCAAGGTTGCGCTGTCATTCCGTCTCGCACCGGATTTCCTGCCAGAAGTGGAGTACCCGAAGAAGCCCTTCGGACTGTTCTTTGTGATTGGTGCGTGGCCACAGGAGTCTTCGTATCGTGTTCGTTCCTAACATGCCCGTGATTCAACTGTAGGTGGCGAGTTCCGTGGTTTCCACATTCGGTTCAAGGATGTAGCCCGTGGCGGTATCCGCATCGTCATGTCAAGGAACAGGGAGTGCGTGTGGTTGTAGCTTAGCCTCTTACTCCGTGACTGATGATTATGCCTCAATACAGGAACTACTCTATCAACCAGCGCAGATTGTTCGACGAGAACTATGGTCTTGCATCCACGCAGTCCCTCAAGAACAAGGATATTCCCGAAGGAGGTGCCAAGGGAACCATCCTGCCCTCGTATGTTCTTTCCAGGGTGATCGATTCATGTCTTTTTGCTGACATCCTCGCAAGGCTCGGTGCCAACCCTAAGCTGTGCTTCGAGAAATACGTCGATGCAATCATCGACTTGCTCATTCCTGGTCAGACGCCTGGCATCAAGGAGAAGCTGGTGGACTTGTATGGCAAGCCCGAGCTGCTCTTCTTCGGTCCCGATGAGGGCACTGCTGACCTGATGGACTGGGCCGCAAGTGAGTTTGTCGTTTCATCCTGCTTGAAGCAATCAACTGAGACTCGGTCAAGTGCACGCACGCGCCCGCGGGGCTGACGCTTGGTGGAAGTCGTTCACGACTGGCAAGAGCGCTGAACTGCTCGGTGGTGTCCCGCACGATGTCTACGGCATGACGTCCATCTCTGTCCGTCAGTATGTCTTGGGCATCTACAAGCAGCTCGGTCTCCGGGAGAAGGATATCACCAAGGTGCAGACGGGTGGTCCTGGTACGTACTCATGTTCGCCTGCGGCATCGGCCGAGTCGCTGACTTGTTGTCTATCGCACAGATGGTGACCTTGGTTCGAGTGCGTACATATGCGCCTCGCATGACGGAAGCAGTGCTGATTACTTTCTACAGATGAGATCCTCTTGAGCTCCGACAAGACTATTGCCATCATCGATGGAAGCGGTGTTCTTCACGACCCAGTCGGCATCAACCGCGAAGAGCTTATTCGTCTCGCCAAGCTGCGCAAGCCTGTCGGGTTCTTCGACAAGTCGAAGCTTAGCAAGGACGGCTACCTCGTCAAGGTCGAGGAGCAGGACATCAAGCTCCCGTCCGGAGAGGTCGTCCTAGACGGTACCGACTTCCGTAATGGCGCCCACCTCCGCTTCAAGGCTGATCTCTTCGTACCTTGTGGTGGTCGGTGAGTGTGATGTTCTTGGATTGGGTTGCCGTGCATATACTGACGACGATTGCCCCAGCCCTGAGGCTGTGAACATCTCCAATGTCAACGCGTTGGTCGACGCCGAGGGCAAGCCGCACTTCAAGTACATCGTCGAGGGCGCCAACCTCTTCCTCACCCAGCAGGCGCGTCTGTTCCTCGAGAAGCGCAAGGTCATCCTCTTCAAGGACTCGAGCGCCAACAAGGGCGGTGTCACCAGCTCCTCACTCGAGGTGCTCGCAGGCCTCGGTCTGTCGTCGCAGGAGTACATCGACCTGATGATCTTCAAGGACGGGAAGCCCTCCGAGTTCTACCAGAGCTACGTGCGCGACATCCAGCGGATCATCACCGAGAACGCGGCAAATGAGTTCGGGTGCATCTGGCGCGAGCACGCGCGGCTGCAGGGCGCGAAGCCGCGCACGATCATCTCGGACGAGCTTTCGATCAAATTGAACGAGCTCCAGGAGGAGCTGGAGAACTCGGACCTTTTCGACTACGAGCCGAGCAGGCGGGGCGTCATGCAGAGGGCGATCCCGAAGACGCTGGTCGACAAGGTTGGGCTGGACGCGCTGCTGCAGAGGCTACCCGTCACCTACCAACGTGCGTTGTTCTCGAGCTGGGTTGCTTCGCATTTCGTGCGTATCATTCTCTTGCCCGTGATAGTTGTTGAAACATGTACTGACGTCGTGGGTGTTGCTATAGATCTACAAGTACGGCGTCAACGCGTCGTCGGTCGACTTCTTCCACTTCGCTCGCGACCTCGCGGCGTAGATGGGGTGCTCAAGTCTTGCATAGACAAAGTTCAGGGGGTTATGTGGACAGTGTGTAGAACAAGGACTTCATGCAAGAGACACGGCTATCATACAAATGGAGGACAGGTAATACTGCGAGAAGTATATGTGTTTGTAGAAGTATCCAGTATCAAACCGTTACCCTTTCTTCATGTGAGTGTGATCCTAGCCCTGAACATCCGACCCGAAGTGCACACTAAGGAGGTGTCCGCCCCAAATTCCCGCGCGAGGTCCTCCGGACTACATTCTTGGAGAACGGGTGGTTGCCACAGCTCGGTCATGAACTTGTATTCGCATACGACGGGCGTCGTGTTCGAGCTATCTGACCCGGTAGCTGAAAGGCCAGCAGAATCGGGGATATGCACCGCCAAAACATCCACAGATTGGTGCACGTCTGGGAATACCGGTTCCGAGCCCGAGTCCTCGCCGCTGTGACTCGTTGGATCTGGCCGCTGCATTCTGGGTCCTCTGACGACCAGTGCGTTGAAGTCTCGGCCTCCGAAGCTATTGAACGGTCGAGTGCCCGTCGGTGTAGGCTTCATGATCAGGTAACGACCGCCCTCGAGAAGATCGTACACGAAGAACATGCTCTGCCCGTCGTAGCCCTCTTCTGAGCGATGGTAGAACTTTTCTGTGAGAAGAACTACAGGAAACGCGTCCTCGGTGGTGAGACCTTCGGGAGAACAGGTCGCAGTGCGTCCACCTGCCAAACCCCCGTACCAGTTGACCACTGTGATATTACGGGGCGCCCAGCGGAATCCTGGATATGGCAGCTGTTCAGCCTCGTGGGTGGTCAAGGGGCGCCTGAACATGATGTCGACTGACAGAGTCCTCATCTCCAGCAGGAGCAACCTCATCCTCCCATCGGTGCTCTGCTCGTCGAGCAACTTGGAGACGTCCATGTTCAGCATGCCCGCCACAGCAACCGGTGCGTCCTCGGGTTTGCTCGTGGTGCAGAACGCGATCCTGCGGGCAACATCGGAGAAGCGTTGGCAGCCACGCTCTTCTGAAGCTGGATCCAATATTGCCGAGTCTGTGAGGGTACTCGCGAATAACCACCACCACGAGAGGTATTTTGGAGTACTAGAGGGCTCCAGGCTCTGACGTATCGCGCTCCCAGGGACAAGGCCATCCGAGAACTCGAAATAGAGCTCACGCGCGAGGAAGGCTTCGTGCATCGTCCAGACGCGCTGCATCCACACAGATGTCTTCACTCTCAAGATGTTCTCTGCGGGAGTGTGGGACATGGAGCACTGGGCGCAGATCCCCGCGTCTAACACGATGACCTTCTCGGCCTCTCGGTACGTCTTGGCCATGAGACGGATCGCGGCCTTGCGCAGATACTTCACCTCCGGTACGCACAGGCCGTCGATCCAGAAAGCACCATCGGGGAGGAGCTGGCGTGCGAACGCTGCGATGCGCTCGACTTGGCATGTAGGAAGGCCCTGTTCCGTCGTGCTGCCGAGGCCGTCTGCCCAGATGTGGGAGATGGCGACATACGGGCCCTCCAGAGCTCGACGGGTGGATAGATGGTTCCCGTCATAGGTCATCACGGGGATGTCATCGACGGAGAGCATGACTTCGACATCGGAGAAGGTGGGCGAAATGAATGGACAGGAACACGCTGGGTTGATGTGCTTGGTCGCGTATGTCGTGGGATCCACGTTGTGGACAGTACATGCCTCCTCGGTGCATGTGGCGTGCTCGTCTGGGTGACGTCGTGCAGGGGGCTTCTCCATACCCAAAATTCCTAGGAGAACGGCAACCTCACTGTCGGTCTTCCTCAGCTTCGCGAGAGTATAAGGACACCAGCCGACTTCCAACATCCTGCGCGTATACGACTGGTGCACCCGACCGACGACATCCTCGTAGCCATCGAAGTTGTAACGGGGCTGGTAGAGATGTCCTCCGAGGTCAAGGGTCTTCTGCTGCATCACCAGGTTGAGGACCAATCGAAAGACACCCAACAAAGAGTAGGTACAGCATACGATGTCGTCAACTTCGGAGTCGGAAATCCCTGTAGACCAAAAAGAACTGTGGCGGTGAGCAGAAGGGAAGACCAACGCCTCCGAGAGCGCTTTACATGCCCACCCGATGGTGCTGTGAGCATGATCCGCCAACAACCGCCGCCGTTCGTGGTTCCGCTCAAAGAAAAGACGACTGCCAAAAGTGAAGGCGAGAGCTGCAACTTGATGGGAGGTGAAGAGGACAGTGCCATCGTCACGGGTCGATAAGAACCAGCTTTCTGGGATGATGAGGCCAGTGATGGCTTCCAGCACTCCGAAGGTAAGAGCACTCTGCCACAGTGCCGCATGTTCAAGCATGGATTGTCCTGTCTTGTAACGAGCCAAGACATATGCGTGCACGGAAACGAAGGCCGGATGACCATCATGAACAGCACCCAGCCAACGCATAGGCGGGAGGTGGATGAAGTCCGCTGACAATCTAGGTACTCCGGACTCACGGCAGGCCAGTTCGTACAGAGAATCTGGGTGCGTGCGAGCGACTGCTTGTATGCTATCAGTCAATGGACCACAATCGCAAGTGATCGTTCACTCACACTCTACCGCCACGAAACGCTCATCCTCGAGCCTCCGGGAACTGACGGACCAAGGCATAGGCGAGACTGATTCCGCGGAGAGCCGCTGTTCTTTCTGGGCATCCCAGATATTCTTCAAATGCGCAAGGAATTGAAGAGCGAACAGGATGAGGGGCGATTTGTCATCTAGCTGGGGGAACAAGGGCATGCAGAGCAGGACGATCGCGTCAAATCCACCGCCGGTCCTCAACACAGACGGCATGCCCTTCTTGCGGTCAGAATCGACCACGTTCAACAGGAAGTCGAAGACTGGCTCGGGGTCGGCGGGAGGGGCTCCTCGATATTTAGGGAAGAAGTACCGGTCGAAGAGCGCGTTGATCAGAATACCAGTAGAAACATGCGGCATGAGTTCCTCGGCAGAAACAGATTGGTCCTTGAACTCTATTGCGCATCTGTGAATGAGCGCGACGTGCTCCCTCACAAGAATTCTCGTGGGTGGGGGATCGGATACATGGGGTTTCCCGAGTACAGTCTTCCAGGCAGTACTGGTGACCCACTGGATAACCTGCAGCGGTGCTGTGAATGCAGACCAAACCCAGGATTCTGGCCGAGAATTATCAAGCTCCCCGTCGACTTCTTGGCTGTTGAGTCGCAGGAAAAGGGAAGTGACCTCGTCAATACGTACACCGGTAGTCTGCCGCATTGTCAGAGTGGAGACCCGTAGATTCAGGGAATGTTTCTCGCCTCAAACTCGACTGAAGTCATCTCAACTGGAGAGAAGGGGCGGAGGAGGGGGAGGCGAGAGTGGGTCTAGGCTATTATCTCGGCGCTTTCGAGGGATATGAGGCTATGAGCATTCCTCGCTACGGCCGCGTTGCATTCATACGTCCATCGTCGCGCGTCTTCCCGATTACGGTCTATGAGGAATTGATAAGGAACGTCAGGGTTCAGCCTATGCGAGTAACAATCTCGTTAACATACTTACCGCATAGAAGGTTCATCTGATATCCGAGAAGACTTCATATTGGCGGACAGAACCCTATACACGTGTTGTGACACGCTGTTGTCAACAAGTAGAAGAACGAGAAAGTTCAATAACATTGCGGCCGTGCTGTGGCGTGGTGACGGCCCCAGTCAACGTGAAGGGGAGTCTGCGTGCACATCCACATCCACGGGCAAAAGCGCATTACCAAAGCACAATGTGCGCCGCGTTATTGAGACAAGGTATCGCTGATACAGGGTCAACAAAGTATGCGGTACCGGCTCTAAGAGTCAATGTTACACAATCCAGGCCTCAGTGCGCACCACATCGGCTGCAGCTGAATGGCTTGGATGCCTCTCTGCCTCATGCGGAACGCGATGTCGTGCAGCCGCGGGAGCGCCTCGTTGGAGTCGCCCCCCGGCCCGGACCAGAAGACTTCAGCGGACGTCGCCGCACGGGGCCAGACTATCGGATCGAGATTCTCCGGACCGGATTGCTCAGCCCACAGCAGCTGCTCGCCACCAAGTACGAGGTGCGCCTGTGACTCGGAAATGTTCGCCTGGGGATCGAAGGTGTACGCCTGCAGGACAAGGTGGTGAGGATGGTTTCCACATGTCTATGAATGTGCGCGAAGACAAACCTTCTGCCAGGTCTTGAAGGGGTCGCACCAGCTGTTGCTGTGGTTCCAGAACACTCAATCAGCAACTGATGCTGTGTGAAAAGGTTGGCCATGTACGTACCCAACGTCCTTCCCAATCCATTCTCCGGCACCACAATCCTGAGCCCGTGTCAATACACAGAATGAAGCTGCAAATCTCCAACGCCTACCAGGTAGAAGTAGTCAGAGGGACCATGGACTAGTCGGAAGTTTTTCTCCGCGACGGCAGCAGCGTTTGCGGACGAGATCCACACCCTGTGCAACGTCAATCAGTCAGAATTACGCCTCCGAAACCTGTGCGACATGAACACACAAGACAATCGTCTCGTTCGAGAGCGTTATGTTGTGGTCAAGGACCATCTCCTCCCACACCGCCGGCGTCTTGCCCTCCGCTATGATCGCCCCATGCGTGTGCTGCGTGAAGACATCCAGCGCCTGCTCCAGTGTGCGCCCGGTTGCTTTCAGGTCGGCCTGTGTCTCGGCATCTTGCTCGTAGCAGTTGGCATTCACCTCATCACCCCCGGTGCTCATGATCGTTGATGGAAACATTTTGGCGACGGCAGAGAGCAAACCGGCGGTGAAGTTGGTGGTGGAAGCTGATGCGAGACGGAGCTGACCCGAGGGAGGCTCTGTGCGATGAATCAACAATGGCGCAGTCATTGGGACAAGAGTCCACGTACCAGCGGCGAAATCTGACCAAGGCGACGCGATTGGGCACGCAATATGCTCCGGATGCGCCGCCGAGATAATTGACGTATGACCAGGGGTGTCAATTTCCTGCGAATCACCGGAGTCAATGGGTGGCATAAGCACAACACGGTCTGATTGCATACCACTACAACGTCAATGCCGCGCTGCGGAGATACTATCAGAAGTATAGCCGGCATCATAGTGCGCAGTAACTCACAGCACCAGCGTAATCCACGATGTCTTTGACGTCGCTTGGGGAATAGATCATGGAAGGGTCATATGCGCCCTTACTGGCAAGCTCAGTATAACCGGGCACCTCGAGAGGGAAGCTTTGGCTGTCGCTGACGTGCCAATGAAATTGGCTCATCTGTATTGTATTTGTGAGCATCATACCTACAAATACAGATGGAGAGCGTACCTTCACCATGGTCATTGCATCCAGTGTGCGCTTGATGTCGGAGACAGAGAAGCTGGAGGCAAATATGAGTAACCACAAGCACAACTCCTCGTTCGATATTCGGACTGACAAGTTGCGCGACGTGTCCAACATGAAGCCTCGCCATGGCTATCAAGACAACGATTCAGTACAAGCCATGAGGTAGTTGCAACGAATCACTCACGTATGCCGGAGCATCGGTGATTGTGACAGGTGCTTCAATCGTGTAGAGATTGCCTGACCATTGGTACCAGAGTTGTTCGAACGTCGTCAGGCCGCGATACAACCCGAGAGTGGAGTTGGCAGTGAGAGTTGCCGCAGAACCGTCAGATGGGATCGTGAGCGAGTAGCCCTCGCTACGCGTCTCGATTGCGAGTCTTGCTTCCTCAGTGATACTCCGAACAGTCGCGCCTTTGGTTAACGAGACATGTAGGGACGCGAGTGACTTCGCATGCTGTATGACACTGCTGTCCGAGGAACCACGTCCGACGACGACACGTCCAAGCTTGTCGTTCTTCAGGTGCGACTTGGTGCGCGCAACGGCGTCTGACAAATCAGAAGGTGCGTGCAGAACGTTCATGTGGATGTCGAAGTCGGGCGCAAGCTTCAGCGCGGTCGTGCCGGTCTGCAGAGAACGCGGGAGAGGCCAGAGGCCGAACACCCCACCCACGGGCACGAATACGAGCAAAGCAATGGCAAACCTCATCGCAAGGGCGTCGGATTCAAGGTCGCGTGTCTCGCCGTCCCCTGTCCTTATATACGCTCGCGTAGGTAGCTTTCGCACAACGAGATCAACAGAAGTTGACTATCGAACGCAGAGCAGCTGATCCCGAAGGCTGTAGCTCGTTCCCAAAAATACAATCAAAACGCATGGGCAAGGACAGGGAAGGCATACATATGGCCCACCTTCGGCTTCTCCGCGTGGTCGATGGACGCCGCCGCCGGCATGGCGGGAAGCGTTGTCTGAGTCTCAGCCAGATAACGGAGTTTACGGCACCTTGGGGTCGGGGCTAGATGCATTCGGAGGATGAACCGGGAATGTACGACTGCATTTGGAGGACATCAGGGGACACTCGAGAAGGACGAGATGAACGTCCGGGACAAGGTCGAGCTCGACGGCGCTTGCGAGACGCAAGCCTTCTCGCCCCAACCGCGACCGCCGACCAGCCAGCCTCCATGCCTCCAAAACACTTCCTCACTAGCAATTTCCGCGTCGCATTCGAGGAGTACTTTCAGTCGGATCAGCAGCGCAATGCCATAGACACGCTGCAAGAACACATCACGGAGGTTCGCGACGGCACCGAGCAGCAGCGCCGTGAGCTGGGTGTGTCGAGGCCGCAGGACACGACCCCAGCCCAGGTCGAGGATAGGATTGCTGCATACCTGGACAAATGCTACTGGCAGCTTGCCCAGTTTTACCGAGTGCGTATCCTCCGCCTCTTCTGACGGTCTCCCTTCACCTGTCTCCTGTGTATGCTCGGATATCCGAGTGGTCTGACCTCCAGTTTCGCGCTCTTTTACAGTACTCCAACCCATGCCGCATCGCGGAAGCTGAGCCTGCTCTCCGTGAAGTGTTGCGCTACGCACAGGCAAGGGGCGCGAGGAGAGACGTGACGCCCGAGCTCTACCTCGCGGTCGCCATCAACAAGATCCCGGAGAAACAGCAGGAGGCCCTCTCAATATTTGCCTCCGCATTTGACCACTACGAGGAACACGGGAACCCCGCCCTCGGACCACGATCAGAGCTATGGGCTCGTGCCAGCTGGGCCAGGCTGCTGAGGCGAGTCGAACGCGTGCGAGACGCGGAGGTGCAGGAACGAGCCATCGTGTACGTCGCATTTTCTCATTTTGAATTCCTGAGCATCGCTTATATGATTGTGTCCTCTAGGGACTGGGTCGTATCTCATCCGTTAGTCCTGCCGCCGACCAAATTACGGGCTCTCGTGAGCGACGAAGCGGACAGCGGGGTGTTAAACAATATCGTGGAGCACCCCGAGGTACAGGCTGCCGTCGAGAAGGCGCGTGAACGAAAGAGTACTTGAAGCTCATAGGTGCGATGATGGACTCAATCTTCATATGCCTGAGGTCTTCCTTCCTCCCTCACAGGACCTCCTTCTCGTGCGTCGTTTTACGCAGATGGGTTACCTATGTGTAGCACGAGTTTTACAATCAATTCCAATGACATACCTTGACCTTGTCGCAACATATTAGAACGCCGATTCTGCTGATGATGGAGAACCCAAGGATGCCGGACAGAAGAGCGCTGCCACTCTGTCCTGTTCCGGCCACAAAAGATCTGACTTGTCAGATAAATATCGAAACTTGTGAAGCAGCCTACAGGTCGCCAGATTCCAGAAATGTGCCGAGTCCGGACGATGGTGTACTCGTTGTAAGGAAATATCCAGCTACGACAGTACAAGCAGCAAACGTGGAGCAATCAAAGCCGAAGTCCGGTTGAAAAGTATCCATTCCATTAAGCGCTGCATTACTGTTATACTCGTATGAAGCAAGAATCCACGTAGAAGAGGAACAGGACAAACGAGCTCCCAAACGGGTGCTTTTGAAGCACCGCTCAAGCAGTGAGATCGCACACGCCCGGACGGAGAGCACACCACTCCGGTTGGAGTGCAATTGCTTTGATGCCACGCTGGCGCATGCGGTATGCGACGTCGTGCAGACGGGGAAGGGCAGTGCTCACGTTCCCGCCAGGCCCGGTCCAGAAGAGCTCCGCCGACGACGCGGCGCGCGGCCAGACGGTGTCGTCGAGGTTCTCCGAGCTCGACTGCTCTGTCCAGAGCAGATGCTGGCCGCCGAGGACGAGCTTCGCCTCGTCGGCAGTGAGGTTTGCGACGGGGTCGAATGAGTACGAGAGCTGCCAGCTCTTGAAGGGGTCGCACCAGCTGTTGCCCGTGGGGAAGTCCCCGACCCAGGCACCGTGGCCACAGTCCTACATGGCCGTGACCGTTAGAGACGGATAACGCGAGGTAGAAGCTATGCAACACACCAGGTAGAAGTAGTCAGACGCGGCGTGAATGAGCTTGTGGCCGCTTTCCGCGACGGCCTTGACATTAGCGGAGGAGATCCAGACCAGAACCTTCGTATCCACCGAGAGCGTCACGTTGTGAGCGAGGACCATCTCCTCCCAAACGACCGGAGTCTTGCCGCTATCCTCGAGGACCTTGTGCGTGGACTGGGTGAAGTCGTCAAGCGCCTGCTCGAGCGTGCGACCGGTAGAGTTGAGGTTAGCTTGGGTGGGCTCGTCGATGCCATAGCAGTTTGTGTTGAGCTCATCACCACCAGTGCTGAACATCGTCGAAGGGAACATCTTAGTCGCGGAGCTGAAGAGGTCCCCGATATACTTCGTAACATGCGCATCTGCGAAACGGAGCTGGCCCGCAGGAGGCTCTGCAGAACAAGTGTCAGAGTTCTGATTTAAATACGGAGAGGTACCCACATACCGTTGGCGTAAGTAGCCCAGGGCGTGGCACCAGGGCAAGCAATGTATTCAGGATGTGCCTCCGCAATGATCGCAGTGTGGCCAGGGGTGTCGATCTCGACCATCACGTCGATGCCACGCTGGAATTGACTGATATTCAATATCAACTACGTCGGACCAATGAAATAAATTCTCACAGCACCGGCGTAGTCAACAATATCCTTGACGTCGTCAGGAGTGTAGATCTTGGATGGTTCGTACGCGCCCTTTGCAGCAAGGTCGGTGAAGCCAGGGATCTCGAGCGGGAAGCTCTGGCTGTCGACGACATGCCAGTGGAATTGGTTGAGCTATAGCGCATGCGACCTTCAGTAATGTTCTCAACGCTATCCAGGACAACAGATATGAAGTACAGGTGCATCGCCACCAAGGGCAACCGCAAGACCTTGACGTCATCGGACGAAGGACATTATCCTGAAGCATTGGCAGCATCGTCAAGCTTGTCCTTCTTCCGCCTTGCAACTCGAACTACCCATGCATCCGACCAAACGAAGATCAGCCAGCAAAGACCACATACCTTGACCATGCTCATCGCGTTGAGCGTCCGCTTGATATCCGCGACAGGGAAGCTAAGGCGGCATATTTCAACACGAGGTCCGGCACATGAGTGTACTTGGGAAGGCTCACTAGTTACGCGCGGTATCGAGCATGAACCCGCGGTAGGGCTACGAAGCGTATTTGAGACGACCAAAGAATACACGATTCGGGACAGACGTACATATGCAGGTGCATCCGCGATCTTGACCGGAGCATCAACAGTGTAGGTCGTGCCGGAATGCTCATACCACAGCTGGCCAAACGTCGTGAGGCCTCTGTACAAACCGAGCGTCGAGTTCGCAGTCAAGGTGGCCGCCGAGCCGTCCGAGGGGATGGTCAGCTGGTACGCCTCGTCACGGTCCTCGGGAGCCTTCTGCGCCTCGCTCGTGATGGATGTCCACTTCGCGCCCTTCTCAAGTGACAGCGTGAGCTTTGAGAGCGTCTTCGCCTTAGCGAACGAGGCCGTGTCCGACGAGCCGCGGCCGACGACGAGGCGGCCGAGCTTGTCCTTGTTCAGCGCGGCCTCTGTGCGGAAGACCGCGTCCCAGACGTCGTTGGGGACTCCAGGGCCGGAGACGGTGATTGTGAAGACGGGGGAGAGCTTGAGCGTCGTGGTGCCAGTCTCCGCGCTCTTGGGCTGCGGCCAGAGACCATAGGCGGGCTGGCAGGCCACAGCAATGAGTGATGCAAGTGCAAGGAATTTCATGGCGAAGTGAGGGCCCGTGAAGGTGGGGCAGAGCGGGAAGAAGGAATAAGGGGAAAGGAACGGAGAACGTTCAATGGGGTAGGCGGACGCGTCTGCGCTTCCCGTCGCGATATATAGCCCTGATCTCTCGGAGTCCTCGACGGCGAACCTGGAGTGCACGCGGTGCAGCCAGTACGGCTTGATGTCGAGGGGCCAAGTCTATCGGTCGCATGATACAGAGGCCGCCTTCTCCATCAATGGCATCCAGAGTCCGTGTGGAGGCTTGCGTAAGGCACAGAGGGGCCCGCGACGTGACATACATATGCACCTCGACAACTCTCACTGGCAGGTAAGGTCATCCCGGGGACGAAATGAGGTCGAGATAAGGTGCAAGGCGCATGGAAGCAAGGCGCGCCGCGGCCCGCATGAGCCCTCGGTCATGACGCTCACTCACCGCAAAGATCTGAGGCTGTGTCTGGGCTGAGTCCTCTCAGATCCGTGGCCAATCAGCGCTCAGCGTGGATACATAAGCCGATTCAACAAGTTTTTGATGCATAGAGATGTCGGCTCAACCGTGAAAGTGCGGGAATCCAGCCGACGACCGACAATCTGTTCTTGATGTAAGCATCAAGTACACTGAGCTGGCAGCAGCGCCGCTATGCCGAACGGCGGCGCTATACAACACCACACGACGAGGCTAACGGACAAGGGTAACGCATATACGGGCATCCTCCAGAACAACTCACAATGAAGTCGGTACCTATATCATGAGTACACCCAACAAGACAACCATAACCGGGACCTCTATCTCCAAACATAGCAAACATAGCTGAGCACCTTTCCTTCAGAAAAGCAGGTCATCCAGCCCGTTTCCAGACGAAGCCGGCGGCGCAGCGCTCGAGGCCGCAGGAGCACCAGCGAACGAGCCAAAGCCAGAGCCTGCCCCTGCAGGAGGCCTGTTCCCTCCCCAGATCTGCGCCTGGGCCTTCTCCTTCTCCAAATCCTTCATGCTCTTCTGCTGCGGGACAGCCCCGCCGGCAGGCTTGGATGCAGACCCAAGGGACATGGACCACAGGTCATCGAAGCTCGCTGCCGGCTTCGACGGTTGCTGTGAAGCCGTGCCTGGCGATGTCGTCGTAGCACGGGGTGGTGGAGACGTGGGCGACATGATGCCTGCCTGGCTCGGAACCAGAGGAGCACCCATCGGAGGGGGAGAAGCCATCATCGGACGCATCACGTTCTGCATTGGGTTTTGAACTGGCGCAGCAGGAGGCGACATGTACGGTGGTCTAGCCGGGGCTGCTGCGCCACTGGTAGAGAGCATGTTGAACAGGCTGTTGTTCGAAGGTTGCGTTTGCGGTTGGTATGCGGGGGGAGAGAGCGGGGCAGCCGGCTGGGCTGCCAGAGGAGGCGGTAGAGAAGTGGGAGCAACTACAGCAGAGCCGAGGAAGGAAGCGGTAGCAGTAGGCGCTGCGGAAGGAGGCGCGCTTTGGAAGTCGTCAAAGTCATCGTCACCGCCTGATAGACCTCAGTATCATGTAGGCTATGAGTGTTCAAGAAGACGCACCTGCATGCAACGTGTGTACACCGAGTGCTGGCAGCGCTTTCTCCACAGCGGCAGGAGCACCGAATTCATCGTCATCCATACCCAAGAGATCAACCTCCGGCTGTTTCGCTTTGGGCGGTTCCGGGGCAGTAGGGAGAGTCGAAGAACGCTGAGGTGTTGAGGTGCGCGCGGAGGAACTGGCACCGGCGAGCGAGTTGGAACGACGAGTGGAGACGATGTCATCGTCGCCCGCGTCGTACTCTTGGAAGTTCCTCCTGGAGCTGGACCCGCTTCCGCCGAGGCTGCCGCTGCTGGACCCGCCGTAACTGTCGTATTCTGACAGGCAATTCAGGTGATATCGAACCATGCACAACAAATATACGCACCGCCACGGCCACTGTAGCTTCCACTGTCATAACCACCGCCTCCGTAGCTGCTGCTGCCGCCGTAGCCAAGGCTATCACTCCCGAAGCCGCCGTAGCGACCTCCGCCGGAGCCGAAACTCATGGAATCATTGCCAACACCGGTATACTTGTGTTTGTTCTGCTTCGCCTTGCGACGCTCAGTGCGTATTTTCTCCACGTCGCCGAGGAGTTCCACGAGTTCCTTTGACCTATTCCGCACTGTGGAGTGTCAGCCGATATGACTGCTTCTGCAGTACCACAACATACCATTGATACCCTGATCCTTGCCCTTCTCATCCACATAGTAGAAGTTCCTCAGCATCTTGATGGTGCCAATATGGGAGCGCGCATCGTCGACGACGCGCTCACTACCATTCTTGACAAGGTACTCCAGCAATTGTAGGGCCTTCGATGATGTTGAGATGAGACAATAGATGGAAGCGTGCAATGGCATGCTCACCTTGTAGATTTGTCGCCACTGACGCGCCTCCTTCTCCATGAAGCGCGAATAGATAGCAGGCATAATCTCGTTGAAGTTTTGGCTATGCTGCATCAACGGGCCAGCCCGACACAAAAGCCACGGCCACTCACAAGTTGAAGGTCCTACAGCGCAACATACCATTGATGAGATGCGCGCATAACAACGGAACAGCTCACGTACCCTTGAGCAATCTCTTGCATCAACGTCGAGCTCGCCCCCCTACGCGTACGCGACTAAGCACTTCGGCACCCGCAGAGGAGTAATGAAACATACCAGGGCTCGTCATTGGTGGCATCCCGGACTTTGGCTTCCATCTCGCTGACATTGAAGACGACATTCTTGGCCTGCAGGAACCGTGTTACCGTGTTTCGTTCGATGCACAGCAAGGCGTACGACGCACCTGGTTGTACATCGACTTGATGTCGTACATCGAAATCTGCGAGAGCGCATTTCCGAGAGACTCGAGGCGGTCCATGGCGAGCAGCGACGTGGAGGGTGGACGTGGTGGTCACTGGTCAACGGTGATGACGGCGTCGGCCGTGTCCGCGCCATTCCGGGAGCGTGACTGAGCGGTGCGCCGTTACGTGACGTGTGATGTGGTCACACTTGGGTGGGCCTTGCGGAGGTCCGGTCCGCCTCGATGCTGCCAGTGAGAGGACCACGACGTCCGGATGAGCTGAAGTTTCTGACCCTGAGTACGAGTCTCAGGTGAGTCCTTTGAGCTTCCTGTCAACGAAAATGCTAACCATCCCTGGTAGAATATGTCGAGGACTCGCGTAGAGCGCTGTTTCATATGACGTTAACAGAAAATACAGTTCACCTTTCCGTTGAGTCAGCTTCCCGAGCAAGGCCGAATATCATGGACTCACCTTGAACCACTACACGCCGCTCTGTGCGCGATGCCATCGAAGCTCGCGCGCAAGGGGCACGTCTGATTGTTCTGCTCAACACCAAGACATCCGAGCCGGAGAATCTTCCCATCCCAATATGGGATGCTCCTGCGCTCGAGGGGATGCCGCGATGGCTCGTATCTGATGACATTCCTTCCCTCGGGCCTCGCGTAGATAGATATATAAGTATCGTTCCCAGCGCTCTCCTGGACGTGTCCGACGACGTTCATGACCGCTACGACCCACCACGCCGAGTTTCAGGTGAGTGGTTCACCCTGTATGCGGAAACAGGACGAGCTCTGAGAAGGGTTCATATCCGCAGCACCATGCCTTCCATTTTGTCACGACTACGTATGCGTACTACAAGCCAGCATAGTACCGCATCCGCCCCGGCCCCCAAATCGGACTTCATGCCTGCGTCGCCACCGCTGCTGCCACCTACAAATATGCCCACACTTGTCCCGTCCCGCTCGGAGCCCCAGCTCGTCGACCGCAGGATCATCGAGGATTTACCCGCCTTGCTCGGCTCGCTCGAGGCAACCCACACTTTAAGCGGTGCTCTCAGACCTCCCCGCCCGCGGAAGCGGTCAGGCCTCCGCACGCTCGGACTCCGCTCGAGAGACCAGTCCGTCACCCGTGATGCCCAGGACCCCGCCTCCGAGGAGAAGGAGAATGAAGAGGTTCCTCCCACCGCGAACATAGCCGCACCCTCGGCGTGGAAAGGCAAGCAACGCGCCTCGGGCTCACGCTTCTCAACGAGCTCTCCATGGTCGACATTTGGCAGACACAGACCGCGGGCTCCGCGTTCCCTGTACAGCAGCCCGCCCTCTGCTCGGAGTTCTCGCATGGCAAGCGTCGATTCGGGAGTACTCCGCACCTCGCAGACAACGTCCAACGGGGCCTCAACTGCATCGGTCGACCACTCGAACTCATTGCCGACGGACAACAGCTACGATGTCTCCGTCCTTTCCACTCTTCCCGGCTCTGGGTCTAACTTGTCCTCTCACTCTCACCGGTCCGCCGCTGTCACGTTCGGCGTCCGTAGCCCGCAGCCGGCAAGCATCCCACTCCCGACGTCCCCTCAGGGCGATGCGAACACTTCCATGCCTGTCTTGCCATCAACATATTCGACCGAGAACGTGCCGTCTCGCGTGAACACATTCCCTAGAAGGCACAAGCGACGATCTCGCTCAGCTCAACGCGAGACACCTCGACAACCTATGACATCTTATAACCATGATGACCACTTTCTCAACGACTTAGCTATGAGCTCAAGCGTAGTAGTAGTGCATGCTGAGGGTGCCAAGCTCGGACTCGGATGGACGGAAGGGGTTACCCGCGGTGCGGATGCGGATGCAGATGGCGCTAGCGGACAACCGGCAATTGCCGCGCCTCATGCAGGGCATGCGTTGTGCGAGGGAACGACGAGAGACAGGCCTTGTTCAGATTCTCCCCGTCTTATACCCCCTCCCCTATCGCCGTCGTCGCCCACGTTGCACCGACTGCTAGACGGTGAGCATGGCCATCGCGCCGCCGATGTTGTTGCTGACCGCCCGCGTTGCCATTCACAGCGGAGAACCAGAGCGACGGCGTTACAGATAACTTATCGCGTTCTTCCCCCTACAACCCTGATTTGCTGGCGCGAGAGCAGGAGGAGAGGAGTTGGATGGCAGACCCGCGCAATGCAGCGAGCACGTTGACGAGGCAACCCAGCGACACGAGGGACAGATCCAGACGAGGATCGAGCAATGGAGGTGCTTCGCGCACCGGCACCCCCAGCAGGACCCGCAGCAGCAAACGTGCATCCCAACTCAGCGAGCAATCTACTCTCATCGCCTCTGCTTCATCTTCTTCAAAACACCACAATGGAGGGGCTGGCCCGTCTTCTGCTGTATTTCCTTCCATCACGACCTCTTCACCCTCCACGCCGCAACGCGTCCCCCGCACCCCACGCACGGCGAGCGAGCCTGGCCTCCGCTCCGTCTCCGAGAAGTCAGGCCTCGAGACCCCGGTGAACAACAAGGGCAAGCGCAAGGCGGAGGATGTGGACCTGACGCCTCCCGACCAGCGTACCGGTCATCATGCTACATTTGTCATACCCACCGATGGCCGTCGTAGGTGTCGCGCTCATCAATCCTCGTAGGAGCTAATTCCTTGACAGGTTCTCACCACACCTCTGAAGTCTCAAAAGCGCCATCCTCGTTCAACGGCCGCAAGCGCGCCCGCCTCTCGACGCCCTCTGTGACCGGCAGCCCTAGTCCCGGACACTCGCGACCCACCTCCCTCCAGCGACATCCAACCGACTCGTGGCCCAGCCGTACTGCCGTCCCTTCTGGACTTCATCGGGCGACGTCGAAGACCGCGTCCATGCGGTCCGGCGCGCGCCCCGAGTCCATGAGCGTACACCGACATACTCCAGCGGACAGGCGGCGGAGCATGTCAGAGATCTCCTTCCCTATCAGTGCGCTTGTGGCTCCCCATGCCCCTTCCGTGAGCGTACGCTCGGGTGGCTATTATATGCGTGACCCTCGCAAGGCGCCTCGCGTCCAACCTACGCCATGGAGTCTGCGCCTGAATTCGGAGGATGAGCAAGGTTCTCCGATCCACGCGTGGATGTTCTTCATCGGGTTCGTTCTCTTCCCATTGTGGTGGGTGGCAAGCTTTTGGAGGATCCCTCAAACAAGACGGGTCGGCGGGACGGACACGGAGAAGGCCGTGACGCTTGACGACCCGCAGGTTGAACATGGTGCGTCTTCATCTTGCTCTGCTTCCTTAGCAACTCCCTGAAGCGACGTCCGCGCAGATGCGAGGTCCTGGCGGTTGCGGTGTCGAATCATGTCCGTGGTCTCGTTCTTCACCTACATCCCCTTCATCATCCTGGTGGCCATCTTCGTCCCGCGCAGCTGACGCTATAGAATCGCGATACGTTCCGTGTCTCGCTACTCGATCTGCTATCTGTCCCCACATCTGTCCGTGTCCCTCCTTCAGGGTCTGTGTCCGGTTGTCACTCTTTTCGGCCCCATTCCTTTGAACATTGAGCGTAGTTGGTTAGTAATGTTGCAGTCGGACCTCAGGCTCTGCAAGAAGTACTCTACATCTCCGTCGTCGGACATGTTGTGCAGTATATACCAAGTACATACATACATGTCAGGAACCAAGTAATCACTGTTGTGCATCATCCCACACGGAGCCGACCGAGCGCGATCAGTCTTCCTCCACGTCAAGGTCTCCCTCGATGCCGGCACCTTCTCCGGTGTCGTCGAAGACGACCTCGGTTGCGTCATAATCCCAGTGGTTAGTGTCCTGGTAGTGCTCCTGGTACTCGGAGTAGACCACGTGCTCGACGAGCATCGCTTGTTGGTGCTCCTCGCCATTCGTCGTGCCATTGACCGCAGGGGCAGGTTCACGCAGTGAAGCCTTGACTGTGCTCAGTATGTCGTCCATCTTGTCGCCAAAGCGGTCCTCTAGCTCCTCGACAATCTGGGAAGCTGTGAGCAGGGGGACGATTGGCACAGTGACATGGACGTACCACATACAGCTCTACCGGTTCCGTCGGAGCCAAGTTCACGATCTGGAGCTTCTCGGCCTTCGTCAAATCCCACTGGGCAAGGTTGCGAGTCAACTGAGCGATGCCCTCCGGACATTGAGAGGATGTAGGCTGGTAATCCGCAGAAAGGTACTGGATAGCCTATGATCATGTCTGTGATGAGTCGGCCTCTAGCTCTCGCTACATGCAAGCTTGAGCATGGACTCACCTCAACTTCCACCGTCCTCAGGTTTTCGCACACATCGTCGGGCGGAGCCTGGTGTCGTGGAGGAAGGCCAGCGGCTTCTTCCTCCTTTTTGATACGCAGAGCAGTTTTTGTACGTGCAAGATGGTCGCTCTCGAGCTCCCGGAGCAGCGTCAGCACCTCAAAGTTGGACAGCAGCGCCGAGCGTTGATTGAGGACCTGCCGGGCGGTTCAGAGGGAGAAGATCCGCCTGCGAGAAAATTGCACTGACCTCCATAAGTCCCTTAGAACGAGCCCGATAGCATACAGAGCAGTCTAGAAATACAGAAAGAGGTCGTCGTCGCGTGCAGAAGATCTCAGGTTTTTGTGCACGTCGCGGTCGGGGGTCAAGCCATTGTGGGCGCTCGCAGACTCCTCCAGCTTTCTACCCCGCCACCACCATCGGACACAGCGAGCAAAGCTTGTTTCTCTCCATCGACGCCTACTCTACGCGCTCTCTCGCCCCTCAGACCACCGCGAAAATATGCATCGACCAGGTAATCGCCCGAGCTCCCGAGAGGCAGGCGGTATGTTCACATCGCGTGCAGGTCAACCCCCTCAGCGTCCCCCAAGCCTCGGGCCCAACCCTGCACTCGGAGGCCCATTCCGCGCGCCATTTCCAGGCTACGGGATGCCCCAGCGGAACGTGATGCCAGGATATCCGGCCCTGCCAAACCAAAGAACAGTCGTGCCCCAGCCATCTCCGAACTTCCTTCAGCAGCAGCAACAGCAGCAGCGCGGACAGAATACCTTCCCGTACTCCGCTGGCACCCTCCAGCAGCAGCAGACACAGTCTCAGACCCAGCTCTCGTCGCAGAATCCGCTCTCGCACACCCCACACCCGCAGCCGACTCAAGGCTCCGGCGCCAGTTCGACGCTACCCCCGCACTTAGCGCAGAATGCCACGCCAAGCAGCCTTGCCCCGTCCGTTTCATCTCAAAGCGAGGTCGGTCTCGATCCTAATGACTTCCCTGCGCTTGGAGCGGCGCCTGCAAGTAGTACGCCTGCGATATCAAACGCGAACGCGACGAGCTATGCGACACAGGCAGGGACAGGAGCGAGCGGTGGTGGTGGTCAGACGGGAAATGGGTTGAGTGGAAACCAGCCAAGAGAGTTGACGGCGGAGGACTTCCCTGCGTTAGGCGGGCAGAGTCAGACGAACCAGCAACAATCGCAAGCAACCCAGCCAACACCCGCCGATGGCCACCCTCCAGGGCTGAACGGTTTCCAGCAAGACTCGCAACATCGACAGAACCTACTGGGTTCGTTGGCGGGAGGAGCTCAGCAGCAGCCAGGGTTGTTGAACTTAGGGCAGCAGGCAAGGAATGTGCATCCAGGATTTCTGTCGGACGCGGACAAGCAGCGGGTGCGTCTGTCCTCTCCACATCTATCCCGCTCTCTGGCCCTCATCCACCGCAGAGTTATACGATCAAGAACAACCACGCAGGCGCAGCGGCTGCATGGAATTCACCGAACGTCAACCCCAACGCACAGCAGACGGGCGCGTTCCCCAACGGCCAGCAAAACCACACGCAGGCACAAACACCTTCGCAGCAGCAGCCGCAACAACAACAAACGCAGCAGCACCTAAACGCCCCGCCAGGCGTGCCACCACCTGCCTCTTTCCCCCAGCAGCCCACGCCTGCACAACAGACTCCCTACGTCGCAAACGGTACCGTTGCAGGAGACACACAACACCATCCATCGCAGGGCCCCACACACGCCACCAGCGCTGTGCCGCAAACTCCGGCACAGCAAGTGCTCATGTCGCCCGCAGACCGTTGGGGCCTGCTCGGGTTGCTCGCGCTGATCAAGAGCGCAGATCCGGACCAGAGTCTATTGGCAATAGGTACAGACTTGGGGACAATGGGATTGGACATGCAAAATCCTGGGTGAGCACCACGTGTCTTTGGCTCTTTGGTCCTGGCTCATGGTGAACTGCTTAGAAGCCTGTACTCTACATTCATCACGCCATGGGCAGACTCGTCCGCCGCACATACGGTCGAGCCGGACTTCCACCTACCGGCGTGCTATAACGTACAACCTCCACCGCCTGGACCAAACAAGGCTGCCGCTTTCAGCGACGAGACCCTCTTCTTCATGTTCTATTCATCTCCGCGTGACGCGCTCCAGGAGATTGCCGCACAAGAACTGTACGTTGCCCTACTCGTTTCGTTTTGATACACTTCATGCTTATTCCTTTCTTTGCTTCCCAGCTTCAACCGTAATTGGCGGTATCACAAAGAGCTGCGTCTGTGGATTACGAAGGAGAGCGGTACGCAACCGTCAGCAAAGGTTCCCGGTGGCGAGCAGGGCCGGTACTCGTACTGGGATCCTGAAATGTGGGAGAAGGCGCAGAAGGAGATGACGGTGCTCTACTCGGACCTTGAGGAGAAGAGTCATCCCGTGTTTGCGCAGAGCCAGACCCTGCAGCTCAACGCGGCCAACGCAACGGCTCCTCACCCGACCGCTCAGCCTCGAGGTGGGCAGGCATTCCAGGGCATCAGTATGAGCGCAATGTAACCGGCAGGCGCGCTTCCCCTGGCGACATCCACCCCGTCTTAAACTGGACATCAGAGACATTCTTTCAATCTCCCCCTCTACGATGCCTCCCACCCACCATTGATCCCCTTTGTGTTCTATTGCGTCCGTGACCATCGTTCCCGTTTTGTGTTGGTGCTCTCTTTCGATCCTCTATCATCGAGTTAGCATACGCTTGTATCTGTAAGCCACACTCTGTTTGAATCATACCACCCGACTATTAGCTGTCCTCACAGGCGCAAAAGAATGGATGGGATGGCGGTCGTATCCTGAGTTGATTGCGCCGTTAGGGCGCTAACGTGCTTGCTCAACGACTACGACCCTCCTTCGCGCAGAGCCTGGCTAAGAACTACTGTATATGTCTGCTCGGGGCAGCATACCTTCAGACGATGTACTTCGGATCATATTCGAGCAGCTAGAACTCCCGGCGGCAAGCACTTACAGCAGTATCCCAGGCGAACCCGCAGAAAGTCAGCGCACGCTCGCACGTTCCGCTTGTGTTTGCAAGGCATTCTATGGGCATGCCGTCCGTATACTCTGGCGAGATTTGTTTCCATTATTCTCCTTGCTCTCTTCGTTTGCCAAGGTCGCTGAGGATCGTTATACGGGTGTTGCCACGTATGTGAGTGACAGAGCTGCATGCACAGAGTACCGATCACGTTGTGACCAAAACGTTTCAATGCAGATGGTTACCGGTAACGTCCCGAGGTTAGAATGGGATCGTCTTGCCTTCTACGCCTCCTTCGTAACCACCTTGGGTGATAGGGGTTCAGGGTATCCAAGAAGCGGCGGTTATCGCCCGCTACGTGGGTTCACATCGGACGTCTTGCATCACACCAGCCACTTCTGCCATACCTACAAGAGATCGTTTGGAGATGGACCTCAACTCATTGTTCAGCCTTGCTGTACATCATTCCCCCCTCTCTTGCCCACCTCACCGTCTCTGCGTCGATCAACTACTCATACGGCGACAGGTCAGTCAACCAACAGGAATGAGAAGCGGCCTTCCGGATGATGCTGTTCGCAGTTTTCTCGAAGGTCCCGAGCATTGCAAGCCTCACAGTCATGTGGCCCTCGCTGAGTCCAAAGAATGCCACAACGCCCATCGCAAGGTTGCAACACCTCCGAAACTTGACATTTGACAAGGAACATGAGGTCGACGCAGACGCACTTCGTTCCCTTGCTTCTCTGCCAGAGCCTCGGGCTCGGTCGTGTCAACATCTCGGGTGCCATCCATCCCTCATTTACCGGATTCAACGGCCTCGAGAGCCTGTCCATCGAACTTCACCCCCAGAAGGCACACATGTACGACACGTTCTCGTCCTCATGCTTGAAAAGTCTCAATATCGCCTACTATCCGGCAGATCCCTCGCTATCATTGAATGATACCTGCGAGAGGTGGACGCGCTCCTTCCCCTCGTTGCGGAGTATCGGCTGCACCATCATTTCTACCGGTCTCTGGGAAGACCACAACCGCGAAGCACTGACGGGGGCACTCAGCCCTCTTTTCTCACTCCCTACCATCTTTTCAGTCCGTCTGGGCCTACACGAGTCTCAACTCACCGTTCACGACGTCGATATTCGGGATATTGGCCTGGCCTCGGCACGTTACGAATAACTTGCCCCTCAGCGTCCACGTGGCTTGGCGTGAATTCGCTCCTCGACCTCGCTCAGCAGTGTCCAAAGCTGACGACACTCCACCTCACCTCCAGCCTTTCTCAGTCACGTCGACTGTCCTGGAACACATCGACAGCTACCCGCTGCTGAAACATGGACTGCGGCATCTGAATATCGGGTTTGCAAGCATCGACCGCGCACAGTATTCTCTCAGCGCCTTACTTCTCGACCGTATCTTCCCACATTTGGAGGTAGAACCACGAGGCTGGAACGATGTATCTGGTTGTGCCAACAGGCTCGGCGACAGCAGGAACAGCGTCACGCGCAGCGGTGACATGGGGGGTTCAATAGCTCACTGTGGTTTTTCAACACGATGACCTTGCGGAACGATGCACTTGATCTCGTCAGTTTTCGCGTTCCATCTTGCCTCGAAGTCTGTACTGACATGACTGACGGCGGCGTCGATAGTAACACCACATCGGCATCAACTATTTGGAGCCCATGATATCTCATCGGGTGCGTCTCAGCCAGTCGAATAGCTCACTCTATAGGCAATCAGAGCTCATACAGCACACAGAGTCTACATTCCCTCGTATGCTATCAAGAGTGGCGACTGATGAAAGCGTACTCGAACTGTATGATAGTGAAACCACGGATTCACTATACACGTTCATCAAATGATATCCGATGTCCTCGCAGTACGAAGACGTCCGGGAAGTTCTCTGCTTGCTGCTTGACATTCTTCTTCTAATGCATGACCTTAACGTGCACATACACCACGCACTGGGACGACCGGTCCGCAGAGATGGCGGAGAACGAACGAAGGCTTCTCCCGAGACGCGCTGTCTTCCAGTGGGAAATCTGTATCGACGTGCCAGTACTTATATGTTTCCCCACTTGCGCTCTGCGTGCCGCCTCCGCGTCTTATCCAAACACCTTACCTATTCCTCCCATCCTTTCCACTCCAGTCCAGTATGGCCACTCAGGCTGGACATGTGCAGCTGCATGAAGACATTCTGCATGCAGTATTCAACCAGTTTGACCTGGACCTCGACAATGGGGAGAAGCGGCGCACTCTCGCGCGTTCCGCTCGAGTCTGCAAAGCTTTCCATGGCCCTGCCATTCGAGTTTTATGGAGAAGGCTCGAGGACATCATTCCCCTTTTCCGAATTCTTCCGTCGTTCGTGAACGTAGGGCGCAAAGAACGCGGAGATGAGCTTTATGTGAGTTACAACGGCTACCAATCTACCGTGAACATGACTGAGCACGGAGCGTTGCTGCCATCAGATGCTCACCGACGAAGTCTCTGCTGAAGAATGGGATCGCCTCGAACTATATGCTCCATGCGTGTCCTCTTTGGGGACCCTTCCACCGTCACGGGGAGGTAACCCTTTGACAGGGAGGGCAATTATACCCTCTACCTGGGCGTATCTCACGAGGCTCGCCGCTGGAAAACCCCTATTGCCCCGTCTCCTTCAGCTGACCTGGGTTTGGACGTCCCCACAAAGCACCGAGATCCTCCAGCTCGCGACTCCCTCGTTGGAATCCTTCGAGCTGATCTGCTACGACGTGCGAACCGACGAGGAGCACGCACGTGCCAGTCGACAGGAGGAAGAGTCGTCCATCAGATTGATGCTGTCCGCCGCACTGTCAGCTGCACCCAACCTTCATGACCTGCGCCTCCATATGGGATCTTCGCATGTGGCCATCGCAGTACCACTCATCGCGAGACTACCAACACTCCGCAGGTTGTATCTGGTCAACGCAGTGAATGCTGACGCCCTTCGCGCCGTCGCGGATAAGGCGTTAACTTTCCTGTACCTGCATCAAGTCGATCTTCCAGATGCAATGGTACCCGCGTTTCGCGGGTTTTCGCATCTGAAGACGCTCGCCATCAATGACCATCCCACCAACAATCGCATCTACGAAGTGTTCTCGTCCCCTCATCTCGACGACCTCAGGATCCTGTTCTATCCTGCCGTTCCCCTGTAAACGTTCCTGGAGAGCTGCAGATTATGGGCACATTCCTTCCCCACTCTACGCCGAATTGAATGTAGCTTCGACGGACCGTCGGCTTCCCCAATCATCATAGACAACGACGACGACGACTGCCCGATCACGCATGTCCTCCAACACCTTCTCCTGCTCCCTACCATCGAACACGTGGTCATGTCCTATTCGGAAGGCGACTTCACTGTAGATGACACGGATATCAACAATATCGCACAAGCTTGGCCGAACCTAGCGGTATTGGACTTAGGCCCATCAGGCACCACGTTTGATATTGGTCCTCCGCCGGTCATCGTTACGAGCCCCGGGGTGGATTCCCTGTGTCGTTTGACGTCGAAATGCAAGCAATTGCGCTCGCTTCAACTCCCCCATCTCAGGCTTCCCAAGTCTGTTCTTGATAAGCTCGACGACTACCCGCAGTCGAACCATGGATTGAACAGCCTTCAGATCTACAGGGTCGATGTGGCTGACTGGTCTCAGGGAGGCCGGCTCCTTGATCGCTTCTTTCCACGCCTGGACATAGGCCGTCCGATGTTCCAAGGGACACCAGGTTGGGATTTTCTGGAATATGCAACCTTCAAAGCTCAGTGTAGCCGTCGGGTAGCTGCTAGGGAGAGGGACAACTTGAACCGAGCCGGATAGGCAGGGATATTTCAAACCTTATGGGGTTTTCCATGACACGTACGTTTCTCACAATCCCTTCCACGACATTGATACTCGTATCCTTGCCATGTGTGCAAAGACCCTTCAAGTTACCGTATATATGTATGCCAGAACAACGTTCTGGCATACCCAAGCCCGTGTTGATTTCTTCAACTCAAAACGTGCGAGTGTTCTGAGCTCCCACAGTAGTCTCTGAATAGTCGTGTCAGCTTCTACTAGTATCTGCGACTTATCAACACAAGAAGGATGTGTGTTTGTAGTGCGAAGATGCGATCGGGACGCCGACGGCTTTGGATCCTAACAAACACAAACAAAATCTCAACTGGGACACGTACATACTTACTACTTATGTAGGCCCGTCGCGACTGAGAAGTGACGCCGACGGACGAGCAGGCTAACGCGGCCATGTTTACGGCGATAACACAGTTCAGACACTCAAGTTATGAAGACACCCTTCTTGCCATTCCGCACGGGTGCAAAGGAAGCCGCTGGAGCTTTGCACTGTGGTCGATCATCGGGAGTAGGATGTTGGTCCGTGAGCGGCGAGCCATCCGAGTCATTCTAGCTTCACTCATCATTTCCGCTGTTGCGAATCCCGATATGATTCCTTCCCGTTGCGATTCGAACCAGTGAGCATACTCGGGGCCTAGGTGCGGAACGATTCCGGGCCTCCGACGACAACACGCTAGTCGAAATCATAATCGCCGTCAACTCAGATAGCTGACCTTTGGTCTAGAGGAAAATAAGAGCCTTATCCCTGCGTTGTCCAAGACCCATACAGTGAGCATTTTCTTCACTGAGAAGTCGTTCTTTGCTCATTTCGAGTACAGTTCTATGATGGCCGCGGTGTTGCCAGGAGATGCAACTTGCCGCCTTGCCACGGTCGCTGTCACGAAGTACTAGCGCGCCCGAGTTGCAATCCAGTCCGGCGATCTTAATAATTACAATGTGGCCCAATGTGTCCTCGGCTCGTGGCTACTTCCGCAGGCTGAGCGGTCTAACATCCTCCTGCCCAAAGGCATATAAGCAGAGGCGACTGGTCCTCTATTCCCCATCGTTCCCGGAGAACCACACCACCACCACTCCTGACCTTCTTCCTTCTGTGCAGAAACCCTTGTCATCTTGAAGCCCAGTTACTTCTTCCCTCTCACAATGCCTACCGCTGAGACTACAATGCCCAACCTCACGGGCTCTGTCATCGACGGTCGTTACCGCCTCATCCGCATTCTTGGAGCTGGCTCCTTTGGCGTCGTCTACCGGGCTATCGACCTATGGGCCGCAAAAGAAACCTGCGACCGCGCCATCAAGTTCGTTTGCAAGGCAGACTCTTGTATCGCAACCCTCCGCAGGGAGATGGTGCTGCATAAGCGCGTCTCCCATCTTCCGAACGTCATCACACTCCATCACGCTTATGAGGACGCGGAGTACTTCGTGTTCATCATGGACTACTGCAGCGGAGGCGATCTCGGAACCTACCTTGGCGAGTGCGGCCAGTTTGTCGACACCCAGGAGGTGAAGAAGATTATGCTCACGCTACTCGACACCATCGCAATGATACATGCGGAGGGCGTCTACCATCGCGATCTCAAGCCCCACAACATACTCATCAGCAAAGATCGCAGTCAGGTGTACCTGGCTGACTTCGGACTCTCCAGCGACGTCTGCGAGTGTCAGTCCAGCTGCGGTACCATGGCGTACATACCTCCAGGTGAGCTGTTCATGGTGCCACATATGTCTCAGAATGGAATGGCTTACGTTTGTGTCCAGAGCTTGTCCACTTCGACCCCTCGCGCAAGGCTGACGCTGCCAAGGCGGACATGTGGGCCCTCGGTCTGATCCTGTTGAACATGATCAGCGGAGGGCTCCCCTGGCACCGCGCGAGCCTTACTTCTTACAACTTCTCCGAGTTTGTCCAGGACCCGAATTACCTCCTCGACTGCCTTCCCATCTCGCGTGAGGCCAACAGCATCATCCGGCGCATGCTCCGTGTCAACCCCCTCATCCGTGCCAACCCCATAGACATCAGCGCCATGATCCTCGAGCTGGACTCCTTCTGGCGATCGTACGAGGATCCCGCGCCGAACGAGTGGGACACTTTGTCCAAGATGCGGTCGACTATCGCGTCTGAAATGGAATACAACTTTAGCGCGGCGCCGAACACTCGAGCCCGCCAGACGGCGGCCATGGATTACGCAACTGGGTCTGCTGCGACCTCTGCGACACGCTGCTCCTCTGGGAGGAGCTCTCTGAAGAGCACTCTTGTTGTCAGCCCGACAGGGAGTGTCATGATGGTGAAGGACATGCGCGAGAAGAAGGATATGGGAGAGCGAGTCAAGTCACTCGTCCACCGTGTTACGCAGAAGTTCGCGATGCGCACTTAAACTATCGATTGTCACCACGCCACACCCTTCCGAAAAGCCGACAACGTTGCGGGCCTATCGTCATCGTGGCATTTGTATCTTTGTACTCAGTCAGATACCCACACTCGCACACGAATAGAGCCATTCTTATCATCATATTTCTGTCGATGTCCGTTATCAGGTACAAGGAATGATACAGCAGGATACTCTGAGTCATTCGTCATGTTATATCGTGAAGGGAGACTCCCGTTAGAGGGGAAACTCAAGCGAGAGCTTAGTGAGAAGGTTGAACCCGTCGACGCGATAATCGTCATTCGTGATAGTAAGAGGCGTGAGACCGTCAAGGAAGGTAAGGAGCTTCGGCGACGAAGTCGTGTACTTTGGCCAGGAGATACCTGTCTTACCATTGGGATCGAGATTGTTGACAAAGTTGATGAGGTAGTCTGCCATGTCTCCACCACCGTAGACGTTGATGATATCTGTTCCGTGGGCCTGCGTACAGGGTCAGCTATGATTACGAATGGACCGAGTGTCGACGACATACCGCTCCCAGGGCAGGGATAGCCTTGAGGCGTTTGTTCACTGCGACGAGTGGTCAGCTCAAAATCCTCTTGAGATGAGAAGCGTCCGTTTTGCGACTCACAGAAAGACCACGTTGATTGCTTGCTTGAACGGTTCTGCAGGAAGAACCTCCGAGGTGCCTGGAAGACGAGGTCGCCTTGCATGGCCGCGAGCCGCTTAAATTCGGGCGTGAGTGCGTTGAGTATGCTCGTGCCGAAGGGTGATCCTTGGGTGATATCCGCCGGGTACACCTTGAGGAGTTGGTCGAGATCGCTCTCTGAGAGCTCGGGGATGTAATTGTCGACGATATAATCACGCAGCCCCGCCTCCGTCCTGCCGTCCTGTACGTGAGGGCCTCGTCTGGGTCAATGAACTAGTAGTACCTACGTGATGTTGAGGGTGGCGAGCGAAAACAGCGTACCCTCGTCATCGCAATCCTGTTCAACGACGTTGAATAGACCATCTTTACGTGCTAATGAATGTACTCACGCCGGTCACGAAGGGAATATTAGCTACGCTTCCTTGTTGAACAAGCTTTTGCGGAGCATCAGGGAGGAACTTGCCATCGGCACGAGGCAGCCATGTCAACCTCAAAGACTACCAATAGCGTCAGCGAGTTCGTCAATCCATGACGAGAGAGCACGAGATACCTGAGGAGCGAAGATGCCCGGTGACTTGTCCACCGCCGCCTTCAATGTAGCAAAGGGAACCCCTCTCAGACACTGGAGGGTGTCCGCTGCTCCGGAACAACCCGTCTCCACCACGAGCTTATCGTAGTCACCTTGGCCGCTGGTGATGTCCCCCACGGGAATGGGCGAACCAGACTGCATGAAAGCCCCTCGGAAGAGCCCTTCCGTATCTCCACCGTTGGTCAGCATTTGAAGCGCGACGGATATCGCGCCGGCGCTCTCGCCCCATCTGCGAGGAAGCAGCACGATAAGCGATACACACATGGGGACCCACACACATACACAGAAGATCACTTAACGTACATCGTCACCTTGGCCGGATCTCCCCCGAATGCGCTTATGTACTTCTGGACCCATCGGAGCGCGAGGCGTTCTAGAGCATTTCCGGTGAAGGTAGTATGAGTGTATGGAACTGAAGAATCAGCGATGCGCCACGTACGATCTTGCAGACCGAGATTCCCCACACCAGCGTCCTTGACTTCCTTACTGGCCAAGAAACCATACGCTAGGATGACAGTCAATGCAAGTGCAAGATCTCGAAGAGACGTGTCATACCGGATACACTGTAGCACAATTCAGTTTCGAACGGGCTACGTATGTAGCACTTCGAACTTACCGGTAGTTCATGCTAACGTAGACCACAGGCTCGTCGAGCTCGATGGAGCGCTTCACGATAACACCGCCATCATAACTGTGTGGCAGATATCCTATTCAGTATCGGGGTCCGCACACCACCAAGACTTGACTCACATGTCCGGGCCGCCTATCTCGAAGCCACCTGCGAGAGGCGTCAGCCAATTCCATGCAACGACTTCTTTCGGATATGAAAGTACCGCCAAATATCCACTGTCAGCGGCGATCAGACCTCGGGCATGTGGAGTGTGAGAATGTTTGGAGGAGCACTCACGACGGCAACAGGAAGCTTCGCACCGGGTTTCGTGCCAGCCGGTATGACGACATTGACAGACAGGCCTGCAAACGTTGTTAGGAAAGAGTTCGAAAGCATGCGAATGTGTCGGGCTCACAATCTTCCGCTGACGGAGTAATGACTTGGTAAATGGAGTTCACGATGAAGTCAACTGCGTCTTCCGCCAAACCGGACAATTCAGGGAAGTCGAAAGCCTGCTGCGGACATGCCGGCCCAAAGCTCGTCGCCGTGTGAGTGCCGTTGTAGGGGTCCACTGCAACAGGTAAATTGAACCGAAGGTCTCCAACCCTGCGAGTGATGTGAGTTCAGGGTCTGAAGCAATGTCGAGGTGCGTGGCGGAGAACTCACGGTGCTTTGCCAAACGGAATGCCAAGGAACTTGCTGGTAACGCCGTCCGAGGTGCCCACGAAAGTCCCCTGGTCGAGCTGAATCGTGGGGGAAGCACGCTTCTCTGTGGGCACAGCGAAGGTGGTCCCGACGAGGGAGAGAAGGAGCAGGAGCTGTCGGAAGAACATCTCGTCTGAAGCGCGGCGGGGTGACGGGCTCGGAGCCTAGAGGGCCTCGGGGGGGTGGTCACCTCACGTAGGATACTTATGCAAGCGTCATCCGTACCCGGGAGCGGCACATGTGCCGGATGCCATCCCAACGCCGCAAACGCCCTGCGACGTCCGGGTGTACGGCGGAGGCATGCTTGCATGCGTGCCATAGGAAGCGAGCTGAAAGAGGAACGCGTGAGCATGCATCACACAGCCGCATCGAGGCGGTGGGAGCAACAGGAATCACAACCTGCACAGAGACTCGGACGATCACACGACTGAAGCAGATGGAGCTGGAACGAAGCAAGGTCACATTGCAACCGAGGTGACCTAAATCAGGATGAGCTCTGCGCATTCTGGGTGGTACCTGTCCCCGTCCGGAGCTCCGAGAGCAGAGCTTCATGGTGATGGTGCATGATGGCTTGTACTCAGCAATACATGGCTGTGGAAATGCGGGCCAAGGCAGCCGAGAACGCATCCCAACCTGAAGCAGTAACCACAGAGGGTATGGCTCGAGCGCGGTACCTGAACGGGGGAAATGCGGGGTAGTGCGGGGAACCAGCAAGTCGCGGATCCGAGGGCTTCTGCCTCCGTACAATGTCGAAAGATCGCGACGATGGGTTCTGATTGTCGACATGTACAAGGATTCGCAGCCTTGTGATTGACTGTTGGTGATAGCCCTGTGTCATGGGATCTGGGTATGACCTCAGTAGAAAGAACTAACACATCCGGTAACTTCAAGTCCGGAAGTCATCGGACGTGCAATAGACGTGTTCCAAACCAGCCTGGGAGTCCACGACTGAGTTGAGCGTCTGGTTCATGAGAGGGTTGTTCTGCTTGCCTCCCAGTCACCTGCAAAGAATTATTGCCCAGCCATCCGAGTGTGATTGCACGTGTTTTTTAACGTACAAATGAATACAATTTGAGCCGATGATATCGATTACGAGGTCGAGCCGGAATACAAGGAATAAACCGAGTAAGCACCGTACATATGGTTGAAAGTTCAGCTGACGCAGTACTTACAGCTGTAAATCGGCGGCGACTGGCACTAGTCCGCTCATACCTTCGATGTTCGTGTGGGTCCGGAGAGGAATGCTGGGTTGGTCAAGGTGCACATGAGTACTGTCCAACCGTGACGGCGGTAGGCGCGAGAAATAGAGTGATTCTATTACTAGGCGGGCCTTCACTATGTAGGACTGCGCAGTCCTGATACATTGTTTAAATTTTTAGTGCTCAAGGCGAGATGGCCGAGCGGTCTAAGGCGCCAGAATCAGGTAATTTCATTGTCCCTCATCTGGTCCGAAAGGGCAGGGGTTCGAATCCCCTTCTCGTCATGTTTTTTCATTGGTCCGGCATAGGGACCGTATACCTTGCACAATGTCTTGATGGCACCACTCCGACAACGAAGTACGGGCGGTTTATGGTTCCCCATACTCAAGTAGCAAGACGAAGTGACAATTGCATCATCGGGCGCCTAATGTCTTGATTAGAACGCGGTAGGAATTTCGGGGCTTTCTTGCGCACCACGTTGATCGACTCCGCCGCCCACTTGTCTGGCTCGTCCTCTTTGTTGCGACAGGACCTGTAGGGTAGGATCTTGGTGTCGGTTGGTGCGCGGGCCATATGGCATTCATCCAGTCTCTTCGGTCGCATCTCAACTTTTACCGGCTCCATCTGCTCGGGTTGTGGGTCCTTGTTGGTTTCATGCACAATGCACCTCTTACCTTCTACGCAGCGTGATTGTACCACTAATTGGAGCTGCCATCCTATTCGCAAGCAATGGCGAGTTTTCTGTCAGGTTCATCGACGCGCTCTACATCTGTGTCAGTGGCGCGACCGGAACTGGGCTCGTCACTGTCGACCTCAGCTCTCTTACGGTGTGGCAACAAGTCATACTCGTGATTCTCGAGCTCATAGGCAACCAAGTAGGTGTCGAGCAAGTGCCCCCCGATATCATCACTGAACGCTCGTTGTTAGGCCTTTGTAGCATGGGTCGTTGTATATGTTCGAAGGTACTAGTCCGTCGACGTCTACTGCCCACATGTCCTGTGCTTACTCACTATGGGAACAGATGGTACTTTCTCCAAAACCTCAAGCACATAGTCAAGGCCGAATTGTCGAGGTCAAATACTATCCAGGCCCCTCAAGATATCTCTCCTTCTCTCCGCCACATCCGTGAGACCCTCGCTCGCTTGAAGAGAGAAGGCTCGGATAAGAGCGAGGCTAATCCACGGCCGTGGACGAGATCCCGGCCGCATACTACGGATGGGTCTACATTGTCTCGAGACTCCAGACCCGCGATACGCCCAGAGATGGTACGCAGATTGGACATCGCGCCACATCTGATCAACCCCATGGGTTCGCAAGCACCGACATTACCGTCCGAACGAATGGCAGACACGACAGGCTTCGATACGCTCAGTCGGGCAGCGAGCCGCCGGTCGCTACGGTCGTCGGTTGTGACACCGTCATGTCCGAACCCCCCCGCAGAGGACGACTTTGGGGGCTTTCCGGGACCACGCCAGCTCTTATCTCGCATTATCAGCAAGCTCTCGCCTCGCTTCAAGAATAGACTCAAGCGCACTCTGACTGTCCCGCGCACGGAAACGCTTGTACCACGCTCGGGAGGTGCAGTAATGGCTCCTGGCGGTCCCGTCAAGCCTGTCCCCTATCTGAGTTTCAGCGCCATTGTTCGGAACTCGACCTTCCACGGGCTTTCGGAGGAGAACATTGAAGAACTCGGCGGCGTAGAATACCGGGCTTTGAGCGCTCTGCTATGGATCATTCCATTGGTAAGCCTGCGGGATTTTGGCTACTTGCCATACTGACGCCGGATATCGTGACAGTACTACCTCGGATTTCTGTCTGTCTCGTTCATTGTTACAGCACCCTACATGTCATTGCCTCGTTGGCAGGAGAACTACCTACCGCCCTTGCAACATAAGAAGATCAACCCCGTCTGGTGAGTGTGCACAGAGGGCATTCTGTGTGTTGCACTGACTTGTTGAGAACGTTAGGTTCACCGCTTTCCAGATCGTCGGAGCGTGGGCAAACACTGGTGCGCATGGGCGATCTCATGTGATTCAAGTGCTCAGTTGTTCGCAGGGATGTCATTGGTTGACCAGAATATGGTTCCTTTCCAAACCGCCTATCCTCTGGTCATCTTCCTGGTGATCTGTGTTCTCGCCGGAAATACGTGTCTGGTGAGTCCCATCCCTGTCCGGCTGTTCGGCGCCGCTGACTACAGGTCATTGCGTGAACAGCCCATATTGTACGTCTTGGCTCTTCTGTCTCCATCGTTGTGAGAAGCACGACTAAACACGCTCAAATGCAGTCTCCGCTTGCACATGTACGTCACCCTATTCGTCCCCATCGGCATCAGTCCATTGACGTCCGAGCAGTTGGCTCCTCAAGAAACTACCCGGACGTTCTCGCATGAAGGAATCACTTCATTTTCTGCTAGACCATCCTAGAAGGTGTACGATTTACCTCTTCCCATCTCGGCAAACGTGGCTGCTCTTCGGGATCGTCATGGTGCTTAAGTGAGACCAATTAGTCCTCATGCTTGCCGGGTACGAGCTTGCTCAACAATGCTTCCGTGACACTCAGCTGCACAAATTTACTTTTCGACCTCGTTCTCAATATTGGAAACCCGGCTACGGAGGCCATCCCACTTGGCGTAAGAATCATTGACGCCATCCTGAATGCCGCGGCGTGCAGGAACGCTGGCTATCAACCAATCCCGGTATCCGAGCTCATGCCCGCTGTTCAGTATGTTCTACTACCTACTTGGGGCTGCTATAGCATGCTCACGATCGTTTCAGAGTGTTGTCCGTTATCATGATGTACATATCAATCTACCCTATAGCTATGAGGTACGGCCCTTTTGCACCTGCACATTCTCTACACTAATTAGCTGTCAGCGTACGCGCGACGAACGTCTACGAGGCGAAGTCACTCGGCGTGTACTCCGACGATGACGATGACGGTGACGAGCTTGACGACGACGCTCACTGGAACCAACCATCTGAGTCCCGGGTTGCGATCTGGGGCAAATACCTGATGCGGCATGCGCGGCGGCAACTATCTTTTGGTATTGTTCATTTCTGGCGACTGTCATTCGGTATCAACCTCGCTCTGTTTTATAGATATGTGGTGGCTCGCCGTATCCTTGTTCCTTCTGTGCATTATAGAAGTGCGTATGCATATTTTGTTCCTTGTTCCGTTGTCGTACTGACCTCCTTCACAGCGCGATAACCTGATCGACCCCGCGAAGCAGTCATATTTCAATATCTTCGCTCTCAGTACGTATCTATCGCATTCGATGTCATGTCCATTACTCACACGTAGACGGAAGTCTTCGAGATCGTCTCTGCGTATGGGACAGTCGGGCTATCTCTCGGTATACCCGGGGTACGTTCATCTATCTCTCTATGTACCCTTTCTTACCGCGTGGTGCAGTTCAACTACGCACTTTCCGGCGGCATGCACACACTCTCCAAGTTGATTATTGTTGCAGTCATGCTCCGCGGCAGACACCGTGGTCTCCCCGTAGCGCTTGACCGCGCCGTGCTCATGCCCAGCGAGTTCCTTCCACCACCTAGGAGTCGCCCACCGAACAACAATGAGGACAATAAGGGCTTCCAGCACGAGACGGAGCTTGCGGACGTCCCCAGTCCCCTGCGCAACCCGGAGGAACTACAGGCGCGTATGCGGATGCGTACACGCACTATCAGCCTGGTTGTCGAGGAGCGGCGCGACCAAGGCGTGCTGAAGGAGAAGGATGCAGGTATGCCGCCGTGGGTAGCTGAACACATTCCCGAAGGCAGCCAGGGCTCGAGCGTAGAGGGTGGCGAGCAAGATGGTGGCAAGCATGCCATATGATGTATTGTTTTGAGGAGACATGACGACATGACGAATGACCGTGACGTTCTCAAATGCTCTGTACTTGTACTTGATCGCTTTCGTTGGTTGTCGCAGCTTTTGTTTTTGGATGTCATGGACTTAGATAGACTATATAGATCACTCTACTTGTGGTGTAGTGCATTTCACAATTACTTCGCATGATGGCTTCATACTACATAAGTCTCGTTCTATTCCATGTTATCAGGGTATCGTATATACAAAGGCGAAAAAACGTCCACATGGTATCCAAGACACACGGAAACAACGAAGTATATACAGTTGAAACATAGCTTCTTCTATCCACTTCACTCGAGCCAGGCAGTCATTATGCTACACTGAACAAGACAAGTCCACGAAAACCCTTGACTTACTAAGCCTGGTTCTAGACGTTCAGGTCGGTGAGAGAGAGTCCGATTCGAGACCCAAGGGCCCTGCGGTCGTCGCACGCAACCTCTCCAACGTTCGCTTCCAAAGACGGAAGTGTAACCGCGGTGGCCTCCGGGGTGACAATCAAGCTACTCGCCGGAGAGGACGAACGCGAGCTTGTGGAACTCCCGGAGGACCCCGAACCAAACCCCGGGAACTCCGGCACAGGCAGGGTGGGATGACACGAGGCGCGCATGCTGAGGTCGGGTACCACGGGGACCGCGGATTTCGCACCGACGACAGATCCGACGTCCGCGAGACCGTCGCTCAGCACCTTCGCAGAGTCAATAGCGGCATCCGCATGTGGTTGCGGGTAGGCGAGCGTAGGCGCAGTGCTCTGGGTGTATCCGGTTATCACGGAGAGCTCGTCCTCGTAGCGGAAGAACGTGTCGAGGTCAAGGACTGCTTGGCGGAGTGCAGGGAGTGTGATACGTGCAGCAGGGTTCAACACGAAGGCTCGTCGTATGATGTCGTTCGCCCCCTCTGAGATGGGGAGCACATCGAAGAGGAAGTCGGGGTTTTCGATGAACTGGATGAAGCATGGGTCGTCGAGCGTCGCACGCTCCCAGGGGTTGCGACCACTGATCATGTTGACAAAAATGACGCCGAGGGCCCATACATCACTGTATGGAGTGGAATACGGCTTGTAGCCAGAGAGGTGTCCGATGCATTCTAAATCGCAGAAGTCAGTAATCGACGTACTAATACGTAAAGTTATTGAGGACGAACCTGGGCTCATGTAGGCCGCCGTGCCGCAGTAGAACTCCTCGACCCTAGGCCTATTCGTCGCCATACCGAAGTCGGCAAGGTATATCTCGGCACGATCCTCGCTCACGAGGATGTTCTCCGGCTTGAGGTCGCGGTGGTATACTCTCGAGCTATGACAAGCTTCCACAGCGTCGATAAGTGAGATGAACGCTTTACGAAGTAGCGCATCGTTGTCGACGTAGATCCGCCTGCATATGGGATCAAAGAGGTCGCCGCCCCGGCAGAGGTCCATGACAATGTAGAAGTAATCGTCATCTTCATAAGCATCGTGAACCGTGACGACGTTGGGGTGGTCGGAGACAAGCCTGTGAAGAGCAATCTCTCGACGAGCGGCAGCGAGCTCGGAGGGTTTCCGTCCCGCCTTGCGGATCATTTTTACGGCACGGGAGGCGTGGTCACCACTTGATGGGGACCGGACATCTACGGCCTGGTATACGACACCATAAGTCCCGGAACCCAGGATTCGTACGAGCTCGTAACGTCCGTCTACGGTGCAGCCGGTATAGTCGGGCATCATGGAGGCGGCGGAAGGGGTCATAACGTCGTTGCGGGGCCGACAGCGGAAGAAAGAAATGAAGGGAGAAAGGGGAGGGGAGAGACCGGATGAAGAGAACAGAGTTCACCAGGAACGAGAGGACGAATGAGGGAGCGGACCAACGACCTGTACGCATTATATGGGACCCAAGCAGCTACCGAGCTGTCCGCTTGGATGCCCGCTCTCTGTCCCTCAGAAAACATCGGTCCCACGTCCGTGTGTGTGACGTCTCGGATGCCGAGGACTTGCAGGATCGTCCGCCGCGTCCTAGCAAGTCTCTGAACAGTCTCCTTCAACGCTCGATATCCTCACAAGGCTCGCAATCATGCATTGACGTGCCGAGAGCTCTCTCTAGAAGCGTCAAGTGGCGTTTGGAGCACTGACGATTTTACGATATGAATGAGGATCCTGCCCACGTATATGTCCTGAGTGATTTGCATCTGAGATCCCTCACTTAGCCTCGAGCGACGAACCTTGACAAATGAGTCTCACATCGCCAATGACGCCTGAGGACCGCATAATGGCCTATAATCGCAACCATGACGAAAACAACCTTCATCTAGACCCTTCACGAATCGGGGGAATAAGGTGAAGGAAGCTCCCCGTGGCAAGTCACAGGAAGGACGAGTGAGGGCCAATCGCTAGTGAGGATCGCAACGGAGGAACGGCCATGACGATCCTAACCAGAATTGGTGCCTTCAAGTCTCGCACTCTCCTCTGCCAAATATCGGAATACATATTGGATATTCTTTGCTCTTGGGAAATCCGAGAACACCGCCGGGCGGAGATGACGATTCTGTCCTGAATTCGACATGTGCGGACAAGCCCGAGCGAGGCATACGTCCGAAGCGCAGGACAGGAAGAACGGGTGCGGTAGGCGGACAGCGGCTGAGCCAACAAGTTGTAGGCAAGGGAACATGTTGGGAGCAAGAGACCTACTCACCGGTTCGCGGCGGCGCCTTCCGGAAGACAGATGCGTGCGAAGCCTTCCTCGTCCCTCGGACAGATCTCAGATTGAGATGAGCAGATAGGATCCGTGGAAGACACGATTAACCATACTAGACATGCTCACCATGTTGGGAATTTGTTGAATACTTCCGACCCCAAAACGAGGCAGATGCCACTCCACCGCCTTGTCCCGGACCTACACGCAGCAGCGCCTTGCACACAAGAGCGAGATACTCGGTGCCTGACACGCACGCATCACCAACAGTGTGGCATGCAAAGTGACGGAGACCACGTTTTCATAGCACGTGTGCCACGGAAGTAGCAGGCGCTCATGTACTGAAAGTCAGGATACTGTCGTTGATCTTCAGCTTCACATTCCTATCGGACGTCCACTCAAACTGCACATCCACCAAGCTGGCTTCCAGGCTCATGTGAGCTGTGGTCCAGAACGTCAGAACTAGACCTTGCGACGTCATGAGAGTACACACCAGCATCACCGATATTGAAGCTTAGCCTTTTGAATGGTTCCGAGCCGCTATGTCCTTGAAATGGTGGGGCGCCAGGCATGAAAAAGCTCGTGAAGCTCGAGCCCACCTTCCAGACCAACACGTTTGACTCTTCCAGAGAAAGGGTCACTAGACGGCGACCGTCTGGAGAGAAGCTGCATGCTGTCGTTCTCTTCTTGTGGCCTTCCAGAACGTATAGACGGGTCGCGGTCTTCAGATCGTACATGATGACTGCACCTTCGCTAGTCCCGACCGCTAGACGTTGAGAACCCATATGGAAGTCGACGGTGGGGAAACTAAAAGGCCAGACCGCCTTTGAGCCGAAACATCTAGACCGCGAGTACTTCAGTACTCACGTTTGAACAATATGGCTCAATATATCCGTCGCGGAGTCTAGAACCGCCTCCCTTGTGGCGTTCGAGTTCGGGTCCAGCGACTTGACAATGGCCTCGACCAGCCGCGGCAAATTATTGTACAACACAAGTGGCTTCTTGCGGATCAAGAAAATGACAAGCTGCATGACGGACTTCCGGTGCTGCGTACTCCGTGGCTGCAGTATGTCAATTGCCAAAGTCGTCATGAACAGCGGCGTATTGCTCGCTGCGATCTGCAGAACGGCAGTGCGAGCCTGGGCACCGATGTTGGGGATCGAGATCGCCTCTTTCTTCGTCGTGGTAGCGAGTGTAAACAAGGCCCGCAGCATCTCGACCGCGTCCACGTATTGTTGCCATACTTGGAAGCCACGTGAACAAAGGTCGATGGCGAGCGACCTATGTGGCGAGGTCTCGTCGTGCAGATAGCTTGCGATGGACTTCGCGATGTCAGTCAGTATGCTGTTCAGTGACGCAGGGTGAGCAAAGTATCACTTCGGTCAGACGAATGTCTCCACCTGGTTGGCAGTAGGCTATACTTGTCCACTGCAATGAATCCACAGATGCACAACGCCAACGCGCTTTGGGTCCAATCCTTCTCTTTCACGGGCTGCAACGTGGGCACTAAAATTGTTAACTTGGGGCGGAATAACCAAGAGATATGACTACCCTACTCACGATATTGTTGCCAAGTCTCGACGATCTCTGTTGCCTCCTGATCAGACAGTCGTGCAACCCCGGCATCAAATAAGAGCCGGGTTGCCTGTCGTACTTCGGTAGCTGCTCCAATGCCTGCCGTTAGCATGATACGGCGACACGCAATGGTGAGAGGGCACCTACAAAGCGTGTACAACAAGTGGTGCCCGAGGCGCGGAAGGCTTGGAGGATGGTATGCCTCGTGTACGAGTTGTCCGACAGATGCGGCATAGAACGTCATGACAGTATTTGCGTCCTGAGCTAAGTCTATTCAGGAGTTAGACGAGATCACGAACGAACCTGACCGCATGCTTACCTTCAAACTGCGTGAGGTATTGTAAGACGGAGAGGATAGCTAGTGCACGGTCGGTAGAGGCTTCGGGGGAGAGCGTCCATGCGCCCATCGCAATTGACTGGGGAAGTATAGAGAAAGAGCCCGGGCTATGATTTGTCAATACTACTGTGGGAATGACACGTTGGCTGCGTTCACCACCGCTCACCTTGTCAAGCCGACGGCTGAAGGATGACAGGGGATGGACAGACTTTCGGTGCAGATACCGTCAATACCCTCACTGACTCCGAAGGTCAGGAGGATCGACAACAAAGCGCGTGCATGCTCAAGCTTCGCCTTCGCGCTAAGCGCAGGCACGCTTGAGCCAGTGAGCGCTGCACTCGACGAGAACTGTCGCAAGAGTTCCGAAATGTCCACCAGTAAAGTTGCCGCTGAAATTAAATGGTGTGAGCGATTAACTGAGAGCGTTCTCACAATCAGGAAACAAACACACCATCGTCGAGGGATCCGTGCGAAGGAGCAGACAGTATGTTCTTGCTATCAACGGGGCTGCCGATTGTCCTGCACAACGGTGAGGACTGCAAACCAATATGGGAACGAGCAACACTGACCACTCGTGCCACCCTCCCTGCTGCACAAGTTCTTCGGCTTTCTCGACGCCCATGGACCTCCAGAACTCTCTCGTCCGAGTATCCCATAGCCTCGCGCGCCCGTCACCATAGATAAGCAACATGTTGTCCTCTCCAAGGCATAATCGCGTCAATGGGGCAGCGGATGCAGGGACCAGGTACACGCTACCCCAGGCTACTGTATTAGCAATAGCACTCCACTGGGGACGTGGGAAGGAACTTGGCTTACAATTGGTACCCATCAACAGCGATAACAGCAATGGTCCCATCCTGGGAGATGCAGAGGGCGCAGCCGTGCAGGCGGCCGACCTTCTCGTCGTGCAGTGCGACGACCCTGGCCAGCGGAGTTGTGAAGAATGTCCAGCGTGCGCAGAGCTTGAGCGTACTTGAAAGTTGAGGGCGTGAAGGTGAAGGGAAAGCGTAGTCGTCAGGCAACCAGGGCTGGTGACGCGCGTAGGTAATGGAACATACTCATATGTCCACAAGGCGATCGTGCCGTCGTCTGAGCCGCCGATGAACACGCGCTCGCCGGTACGTGGGTTCTGTCCGAGGTCCACAGAGACGATACTCCCTGGGAGCGGGACGTCGGAAGCCTGTGACGAGTCGCCAGAACCTCGGCTTAACTCGACGAGAGAAGAGCGAGCAAGGCAGCCATCGGCTGTGGCGGGATCGATGAGCGTCCGCGCAGCCGCAAGAGTTTGACCACCTACTATAGCCTAGGATGATCGTGTCCAACTCGAGAGGAAGCATTGACGAAATGCGCCTTGCAGCCTTGGCGGATGATGCATCAGTCCGTGCCTTCCACAAGCTACGCGTCCTTGGACTTGCATCACCCTTTGAGGCATCGACAGAAGTGTAGTGAACTCTTCGGCGACCATGCTTCATATGAGTTGACACGACGTGTCCTCCGGGTGTTAGTATGGCGGCGTCTCCCTGGGTGAAGAACACGTTCTGTGTTCGTTGACATCTGTGCAGGATATGAGTCGGCGGACAGCAGATGAGACGTGTGGAACGTACTGCAGTTGATCACCATCATGCCTCGGGCCAGAAGATACCCGGTGAATTTCCGCATGATCCTGCCGCTGGTAAGCTCAATTGCGACAGTGTAAGAGACATGGAACATACCAAGTATAGGGCTGAGAATGAGTCATTACCTATCCACTTAACGTCCTGGATACCGGGAAGTGCTGCAGGGAGGCCTCTCTCAACAGTACTGTTCGACCAATTCACAACCTACGACAACTATCAGATATATTTCAAGCAATTGAATGTCCAATACCAACACGTACCAGCACTTCGTGAGCGGACCACGCACAGAGTCTCACGAAATCCCTCCCGTCTTGAGCGCGAAGACCGAGCAACGGTTCTGTTAACCCGACTTCCCCATTGTCAACCTCGTTTCCAAGTTCCACTCGATCAGGAACCGTATCGTTGGCTGTGTCTTGAATATGATCTGTGGAAAGTGACTTGAGGGCCTTGAAGGGGTTCGGGAGGGGCAGGTGTGTGGACGAGTGAGACTCAGGCAGGTCTGGTGGTGGTGGAGGGGGCATATCGTTGACCTTCAAAGAGCGGGATATGAGGTATCCGGATGAGTTTACGTAGAAGAGAATGAGATGGTCTGTCGGGTCATCAGAGGGAGGCAGGGGGTATTATCATGCATACAAACTCACCGCTTTCAGGAACTGCGCGGAGTCCGATCGAGTTCCAATGCGTGTCGACGGTCCACTGCCCCGCATACTCAAGGTCTACATCTTGCGCGGACGCATCCACGCCGAGACGCAGCTCAAAAGCGGTTATGAGAGTCTGATTCTCAGAGTCGAAGACCGTATCACCAAACTGGCCGGCAGGATAAAATTCATCTGGCGAGGCGCACGCAAGTAATAAGATTGACTGCAACGTAGATACAATATAACAATTCACATCAGCAGACGTAATAGCACCGAGTGCAGAGCGGCGCACCTCCTCAGATGCGGCAACGAGGAGTGTTCTCCATACCCAGAGCATGGAGGGCACCGGCTGAGATTTGCCACCTATGGCAACCTTCGTTGGTCTCGCTTCAATAACTGTAGACGCAAGACATGATCCATCCAGGGTTGAGTGCACCGACAGACCACTGAATATAATACATCAGTGTTCAACCTGAGCTAGGCAGCATGCGTACCGACCCTGCTGCACCGAGGCATGTAAGAAACCGGCCCCCTTCATGGACTTTGAGCGATGTGACGACGCGTCCCGAGTCGGAATGAGGCGGGAAGAAGTGACAACGTAGGGTCAATAGTGATGGTGAACCTGGTTCGGGAGACGGTGCAGGAAACAACGGCGGTGACGGAGGGTTGGAAGTCGACAGTGAGAGTGTGGAAGAAGCGGGCGACAACGCAGTAGACAAGTAACTGCGCGTGTCTTCTTTCCGCAGACTACTTCCTGGATTCGAAGATGTTTGGGAAACCGCTATCTTCTCGGCGGAAGGATCAGGACGCGACCGGGAGGTAGAAGCATGCCTGTCACGATGTCCCTTGCCCTTTAGCATCCCCCTGAGCTTCTCCTGCTCCTCTTCAAAGTCCACGTAATTCTTCGGAGCCTCGGCTTGCTCGGCGGTGACGGAGGAGACAACACGAGAACGCGTGACATGGAAGGGCGAGAGAGACGACTTTGTTGAGGATGGAGAGGCTGATCGTGATGATGGGCGACCCAAGCCGAGGAACCGTTTCGTGCTGGTCGGTGAGGTGAGAGGCTCGAGAGGAGGACTGGATGTAGCTGTCGTCGCCGTACTTGTTGAGCCAGACGATCGGAGGATGAACACGGAGCCATCCTTGCACCCTACAGCAACACCAGGTGCCACTTCTGATTTGACCTCCGGCAAAGTTACGAGATTCTCTAGTCCCCAGGAAGCGAGACACGGTGATATTGCTGAAGACAGGCTCTGCTCACTGAGGTCATTGGCGGTCTTGCGCGTTCCGTCGCGGTTAACAGAGAAGGTGACTGGTACTTTCAGCGCGAGCTGCTCCATTGTCGCAGACATGTAGGCTGCCCATGAGCACAGCAGCAAGGAAGATGGACGAGCCGAGTAGTCGAAGTCTCGAAGACACTGCAGCACGAGCGGCAAGTCACCTGCAGCCTCCCCTAGAGTGCCCCCAGCCTGCCCTGAACTTGGTCAGCATATAACAACACCAGGGCGCTAGGCAAGTTTTCTTCGTGCGGCGACGCGGCCATACTTTTCCCCATGTTGCTCATGACTGCATTTTTCTACGCGGTCGTTCGAGTGTCAGGCCTCGTCAAGATTAACTTGGATGTTCTTAGTGCCCTATATCTTTTCCGCTCGCTTTCTTTCGTGGAGAGGATGGGCCGGTTGTTCAGACATCGCTCCCTTGTTATCGTTTCGTGTTTTGGAATATATGTGCTTATGTCTACACTACTCATCTCGGCGTGTTAGACTGCACGAACTTTTGAAAGGTGTGTACGATCAAGCATCAATATTACCAACGTTTTGGAGGAGGTACGTGCCCACACAAATGAAGAACGCGATATCTGGATTCATGATGGCGATTACAGGCGGTTGTTAACTCACGGGTCGACAGGACAAATAAAGTGGGTGTGCGAAATCATGGCCGACCATGGATACTCCGACTCACTCGTCGACTGGTACCGTTTGACTTGTCTCGACAGTTCGGCGTCCGAGCAAGATGAGAACGCAAAGGGCCACTAGAACCTCGTGTGGAGAGGCCTGGCCTCAGAGGTACGTTGATATGTGTATCTCCGTCTCGAACTGGGGTAGCTGACAGCAAGCAATATTGGAACCATCTTCGCCTGCACTTCCTTACGTATATGACGTGGACGTCTAGGCCTCGCCTACTCACTAGCCATGTTTGCGAAGAAATTACACAGGTAGCAGCCCACCACGCCCACACCATCGTGCATACCTGGTCTAGACTCAGGAAACGGAACTAGTTCACGGCCCTCGGCTACGCATCTACATCAAGTTATGGCTTCCGCGCAGTTCCATGCTCTTGCCTATTGGATGCCAACAAGAACTTGGGTCCGACACCCGTTCTCTCAGGCAGTCTGGACCGTTCAAGCCGCCGAAATCTCCAGCTGTGTACATCGTTGCGGAGATAGCTCGACGCTTCTTTTGCAAAATGTTATCCGACGCGGACAGGGCCGCGGCTCACTGAGGATGGCTAAGCTCGGGGTTTGGCCTAACCCCGTGACTTCTGGCCTCGCTCACGGAAACAGAATGTCTGTCTCCGTCACTCGGGTAAGACCGAGGTCGAGACTTATTGAAGATGAACGAGATCGCCGCGGAACATCTGAGGACAACTGGGCACAAGTATCTCCGTGTGCAGGAGTATACTCCTCATGCCAGTGGAAACATCCTTCATCATCTGACTTCTTCAGAACGCAATGTTTGCATGTGCATGAAATGCCGAGAGTGGGGCGTACCTATGCATTTGCCGGAGATCACCCACTCACTCGCAATTCTGCCTAGTTAGGTCTGCTCGAACCCGAGCATGGTGTGAACCGTCTCAGACAGAGGGTCCAGGCGCATCCATACCTCTCCGGTCCCTCAAGCCGTGTACGCTATTCGTCCGGTCTGGACAACGCGCGCATCAGGCGTCGCCTCGCGCTCGCCCACGCTCGAGATTGGTCGACACTTCGGATTGGTTAAGAACCAGGAGCAAAACCAGTATTGCGGACGGGAGTTGGGATTGGACGAAGATCGTGCGTCCTCGATTCCAAGGGGGGGGGGCCACAGGTCTAGGCTCTCGCAGGTGCTGGAGTACGGATTCGCCGATTGAATACGAGAATGGTACGTAGTCCCAGTACTCATACTTCCGTATTTTTTGACCTGAATGTCGCCGTCTTCTGCACCTCAAAGCACCTGTACGCAGTAGCCCTTGAGTATGTCTCCGACCTTGTGTATTACTGTGGTTGAACCTCGCACAATGTGACTCATGGACGACGCAGCACGCAGCACAAGGAGGGCTAACTTCTAGTATCCCCTAAGTGGCAGAGCCGAACGGGGCGGAAGGTGAGTATTCTCGATGACTTTCTCCTTTCTAATACCAACCACACTCGGTAGTTCTTGTCGTACAATACTTTACCAGTCCTGTCATGACCTGCGGAGAACGCTGCGCACGTCTGCGCGCCAGGATGCCACGAGGGTTGTCACTGGTTTCTATTCCATTGCCTCGGCCAACTGATTTATTGAGGTGCCTGTCGATTTCTTCCTCGAACATCAAGAAGACGTTCTTCCTTGCACCTCCTCACCATGGCGCTGTGCGCCGAGTGAGACGACCCCTGCCCCCTTTGCCTTCGACGATGCTCTGGGTCTGTGGTGCTGGGTCGCACGATCAGTTCTGGTTCTCGCTCAGCAAATCGACCCGGTCTCAAAGTTGGTGTTCATATCTTATTCATCCGTTTCACGCTCCGATGCCGATAAGGTCGTGTTGCTTCCTCAGTGGGCCCTATATCGCAGTTCAGTGGGCCAATCCTTGGTCCGGAATCGAGATTATCGTTGATGATGAAGTAAGTCGTCACTGCGTCCATGGCCTGCGTTAGGGTTACGTATTCTTTTCTTCTAACGCACAGCTTCTGAGGCGCCATAGTTGTGAGGAGGCGGTGTGCACCAAGTGCAGGCCGTTATAAGGGCCGGGGGAGCGAATTGTGCGACCTCTTCACTTCATAACCCATGGCGCACAACTGCCCCGCCGTGTATCTCAAGTCTATCACGACTGCCACTCCCCTGACTATATCTTCGTCTCCATCGCGGGTCACCACGGCCGCCATCGTCGGGGCAGTAGTCTTTGGAGGTTAGTCTCTGCAGGTGGCACGCTCATGTTCAATGTCGCTGAACAAGTCCACGCAGGGATGTTCCTTGGACTGCTTTTCGTGCTATTCTACGCCGGTTGGGCGTACCGCCTCGGGCTCGACTCGACCAATGCTCAGCGCGGCCTGCAATTTCCCCGCCTCGGAGTATTCCGCGCGTGGCTTGACCCCCAGGCGCAGATGTTCCCTATCAGCCTCGCTACCACCAGAGATGCCGACGACGCTGAGTTGGCCTCTCGCGTGCGCGGGGGATCCGTCATAGCGCGGCCAGCCCGGGTCCTCCACGAGCCCCTTCCCCCGTATGAGCATCCTCCCCCTTACGTGCTTGGAGTCGTTGCGCCATCCATCTCCGACGTCCAGAGCACGATCGCTGGAACTGAGACCACTCCAGACGTTGTCGCTGGGGGTGGTCCGCTCTGAGCATCGTCCAAGAGGACAGTATACCCTCAGCATCATGATACCCCTTGATCCACGCGCGGCGAGACGTAGAACGGGCAGCGAACGCGATGACAGAGGGCAACCGGAGCTGGGGGTGGACGGTGATGAGGACGACGTCCGTGCTAGCAATCGATGATCCTCCAACTCCACACAACACTCATATACGCCTCTTCTCGTATGCATAGGTTTTACACCGGTTCTGTCCCATGTGCATCGCATGTTGTATTCCTGTCCGTGGCTGCGTCGCGGCATACTGTCCGGCGCACATACTGTTCCCTCTAGAAATCGACGATGACAACTCACGACATGCGCGGCGGACCTCAAGGCTTCCTCATGACTGAGTCTGTGCAAAGGTTCGATCATTCTTTCTGCATTGAACAGCTTTGTGGTATACGAAGCGCGGCCGCGGAACGTCAAAAAGGTCCCACGCGCTGGCATCGCTGGGTGGACGCTTTATCGGCCCGCTCATCAGTGACGTGCCGGTCTTCTCGCGGTGCGTCCGAATGGGCAGGAGAGTTGCAACGTTCTTACACATTATCAATCAAACGCAAGGATGAAAGCGGTAGCTCATAACGCAGCTCAACGGAAAAATAGGTAAATGTCCTTGATTATGGCAGGTTCACCAGTAATGCGACACGACAACTTGCAAGGCCATTGCAAGCATCAAGGCTTTTTCGAGGGAGGACTCCGCTCCTACGTAGGACACAAGTTGGTGAAGTCTATTTTTCCTAGGTGCCGGGGGTAGTATGTACTCGCTTACGCACGAACTAACAGCAAGCTCACGGCAGCATGCGAGCGGCACCTTCCAAGGCGCATGAATGAATACCACACCGTGTCAGTGTCTCAATATCCATCATAGAACAGTATCATGACACACTAACCGAGCGAATAGAAGGCGAGTTAGTTGCGTCTCGGAGCAACGAGTGCTCCGCCCGTACCACCCGCTTTAAGGCCGCAAGCGGACGCAGGCGTCTTAAGAGTGGCAGCCTCGAGGCCAATCCCTCCACGCTTCCCTCTCGCATGATCAGGCCCTTGCTGCCACCACCGAGTGAGCGACAATGGTTGTCGTACCTCGGACGACGTCCGCCCCTGGCGACGGAACCCAGATAACCTCGCCCAAGGTTGCCACGACCACCGTAGTAGGATTGGTCCTTGGCATCTGTGAGTAATCTCGATACCTCTCGTCCTCTCGTTGCCGCGTCTTACAGGCTGGGCCGTTCAAGTATGCCTGTTCGTCATAGTCGTCAGCTACCAGCTGCTCTCCTGTCCATGCAGGAAGCGGAGACCGGCTGGACGCATACCACGGAAGGTACCTCGGGATATCGTCATCACTACCCTCCACACTCCTTCCAAACCCAAACGCTCCTTCCGCGCCTGTTTCGGTCTCTTCGACAAGTCGCACAAGAGAACCCCACTTAACCACCTACCTATTCCCGGCTCGGAGAAAGGCGCGACACCCCAGTCAGAAAGGCGCCAGCGTCCGAAGGCATTTAGAAAGCTCTACCTTTCTGTGAAGAGATGCGGGACTGCCTCCCCCGAGTCCACATCTGCACCCGCAGCCGCCGACGGGATACGCGGACCGACTCTGCGTGAACGTCGAGCGCTGCATTCCCTCTACCTCGATACCAGCCTTCCCTCGCCTCGTAAGCGGTACCCTGGAGCCTCCAGTCACTCGCCTATCTCCCCTGCACTTAAGCGCATGGGCCGAGTCTTCCAGTTCGACTCTACTCCTCCCGAGACACCCACCTTCACACCCTTGCCGTCGAGCCCGAGGACACCAGCCGGTCGTCGTCACTACAAACAACTCGACGATAGCAAGTACTCGGATTGGGCTAACGAGCCCTTGTACCGAACGGAGCGTCCTCAGGACGCTTTCATATCCCCGTGGTCTCCGAACGAGGGCGAATTTCCGTACTACACGCCGCGGTACTCGCCAGGCTTCAAGACCTATAGTGAGCCTCGGACCCCTCCGCCGCTCTATCCCCCACCTCCCGCGTATCTCCCAGAGATTCCAATTCGTGGCTCGGGAAGCACACCTTCGACTCCCACCCGGTCTGAAGCTTCCCGCAGTCTGTCTCCGAAGCTCAATCCTCCAATTTCGCCCATTGTGTCGTCTCTACGACATGAGATTGACGGCGACATTGGCAGCTGGGAGCACCAGGACGTTCGGGCTGCGTTGGCGGAGACCCGAGGGGAGGATCGTAGTGTGTTTGTGATCTCGAACGACACAGGGTCCGATGAGTGGGATGCTTCTTCCGATCTAGACACCGTCAGTATGCATACGAGGGCATCCATAGAGCCTCTGAAGTAACCAGAGCTGGACGCAATTCTAGTCCCGTTCGCCCTACTCTGACTACCTATGGCGATCGAGTTCACTGATGTATGACTACGGACGGCGAGCTTGTATGTATGTAGACGTGTATAATAACGTAACCTATTTCTTTCAGGAGCGAATCGACCGGGCGTGTCTGCGAGGCGAAGCAGATTGGCCAATTACTATCAGTGTGACACGCGCAGGCACTGTCTGGCAAGTATGATAAATTGCTGCAGGAGTACCATTATACGTACATCATTCGGCAAGTACGACGAACGTCGACAGCGAGAAGTACATGCACTCACTTCGGTCTTAAGCTTCTTGTTGCCCTTCCTGTGCCACCTCCAATGCAGGGATTGCATTATGTGATATTGGGATTTTGTGCCATCAGGTCACTGCACACATCCTATACAGACGCGTGAGTGCCCTCAATCACGATAGGAATAAGTACTTAACGAAACGACCCTTGATACTCTGTTTGTGCTTATGCAGGCAAGACATCTTCGAGCAGAAGAGGAAAGAGGATCATCTTTGCCAGCAAACGTTTGATAAACGTGCAACTCACGACGACGAAACAACCCCATTCACCTTCCGACCAACATCTCCCGGCGCCTATCCAACGTACTTGTTCGAAAGCAGAAATAGAAGTAGACAATTGGCCATAGGTCTCTTGTACAACTTAGTGGAAAGCATATCGATACTACGCAAACGTACCTGCCCCGAGCATAAGAGGCATCACCTCGATCGTCGTCTCTCCGTGTCCGAGTCCATGAGAAGTAGCTTGAGCGCTTCATTCATCGACCATCATCTTCTCCGTGTGCAGGCCTTCGCCGTAGGCCATACTCTCGAAGATGATCTGCCGCCATACGCTAATGACGAACTCAGCCGCTTCTTCTTCCAGAACCTGTGAGGTGACAGCAGTCAGCATGGACCACAGGGTGCATTGGTGGATTAGTACGGCGCAGAAGAGTATGGCACGCACCGGCTCGAGACCTTCCACAAGCTTCTGTGGCCCTTTGTGGTCTTTGAGGTGTTCTAACACGAACATGATCAGATCGTCGTCTTCGAGCTCTCCCAGATACTTCGTCATCTGCTTCTTGATGAGAGGTTCCAGCTTGCGATCGATCATAGTCTGCGGAGACGAGATCAGAAAGTCAACGCAAGTAAAGGGAGTATATACTCACGTCTGAGACGCCATCCCACCGGACCTTGCTCTTGAACAACGTCTCCTTGTCGCGCGGCACCTCCCCACGCATCTTCTCCAGCCTCTCCTTCGCCTTCTCCCCGCCTTCCGCGAGGTCTAGTCTGGGTAGCGGCACCTTCCGTTTCCTAATAGCCTCTTCCTCCTCTTCCTCCTGACCGAAGACAGTAGCCTTCTTCTCCGGTCCAGCCTCCTTGGGCGCGGCAGGGGCGAGGGAGACACTGAGCTTGACCGGCGCTCCATCGTCGAGCAGCATGCCAGCCTTGCGCTGTTCGTCTTGCAGCGCTTGCATCTCGTCCATCTGCCGCGCCAAAAAGGCTTCGGACTCGCGCCTCAAGTTGTCTGCCTCCCGCTCCTCGTACATCCGCGACTCCTCGTCGGCCGCTTGTTCTGATGCGAGACGTCGTGCACGGAGACTCCGCCATCGCGCGCGATCCGTGTAGAATGGTTCGTCACTCTCATCGTCGTCCCAAACGTCCAGTCTCGCGCGCATCTCTATGCGGTCGCGGTCCTCCGCGTCCTTCATCGCCCGCTCGCGTGCAATGGCGCGCTCGAGAGCTTGTATTCGAGCACGTTCGCGAGGTTCGTAGCGACGTTCACGCTGATGGGGTTGGGAATTTAGCGGGATACCGCAGCGAAAACCTGTTCACTCACGTCTTTGTACGAGTTCTCTTCATCCCGCCTCCGTGCCTCTTTCCTCTCCTGCTCCAGCTCCTCATCTGTCTTCCCTGGACGTACGGATGACTGTCTGTCTGAAGCTGGAGTCCTGTTGCCCTCCTCAGCTTTCACAAAGCCGACAGGTTTGCTGTAACCCTGCGCGCCCTTGCCGAATCCTCTTGGGACTGGAGCCGTGTCAGGCGGAGCTTGTTGTGGCTTGCCCCACTCGCGAGTCTTCGGACCAGAAGGGGCAGCAAGTACGTTGGGCAGTGCTTCGCGGACGTCACGCATCTTCTCTCGTTCGCGTTTTGCTGCTCGCTCCCGGAACTGCGCGATTTCGGTCATGACGAGACCGCGTTGTGTCTCGGGCAGGTCGGCCTCTTGGAGATCGTGGAGATGGGGTGGGATAACGTACTTCTCCCGGTCCAGGAGCCCATTGCTGGCTGCTTCTTGGGACTTCTTGTTGATGTCCGAAAGGAGTGCGTCTACCTTGACCCTAGCTTGACGCATGGCTTCGTCATCGGCCTAGTGGGAGTCAGTGGTCTCAGAACATGATTCCATATACCATCCTGCCGATGACGACATGTCCTACTCCGACTGAACATGTCGCCACCAGCAAGGTGACGTCTACGAGATAGGATATGGCCACGTACGTCGGTCCGCATCTTTTGCGCGCTGTATGCGTCTAGGAAGACTTTCGTGCGTTCATCCGCTTTGACCTTCACGAGGAGGATATGGATGGGTACATATCAGATGACCGTAGAAGACAGCACTCACAAGTAACTTTTTGTTCACGCATCCGTCCTCCAGCGCGGGCAGTTCGACATTGTTCAATAGGTCCATGGCCCGGAGCGCGCCATCAGGATCTTGGTACTCTACGAACCCAAAGCCTTGCGGCTTGTTCGCGGGAGTGATGAGTCGTTTGAAAGAAGAAATGGGTCCACAAGCCTGAGTGTTTCTCAGTGATTCCCATATTACCCCGAATGACTGTTACCACACACCTTTAAAAGCTCGTTTAGGAATGAGTCTGTTATCCCCCCGGATATTGACCCAATGAACAACGTTGTCGGTTTCGGCTGTGGCGGCACGAACGCAGGTTGATGGTGCATTTGCTGCTGTGCTGCGAGAGCGGACATTGAGGGTCCCTGGCCGTAGGAGGGCATAGGCGGACGAAGGCCAAGCCCCATTCTATTGTGCTGCATATCGTTGAAGAGCCAATGAATCAGAATAGAAGCGATGAACAGCAAGCAGCAGCCTCGAGATGGTGGTACAGACGAAACAACGAGCTGCACCGGTCCTGACGCTCAGTTCCATCGGAGCGCCAAGTGGATTTGAAGTGTAAGTAAAGAGCTTGACTCGGTTGAGAGTCCGAAAGAGCCCTTCTCAGCTCCGCTTCCTCGTATGTACCTTCTTTCAAACACGCTGTACTCGTACTTCTGCACTGTTGCGCCCACTCTCCGCGAAACCTCAGAGTCGCAATTACCGATCACCTTGTCTCCTATCCCCCGAAGAGACTCCAAGCTCCCCCATGTATCGAGGCTCGCTCGATCATATCGAAGGACGCAGCCAGCATCAAGACAAGGATTGCAGAGTCCGGAAAAGCTGGAATGTTGTGATGCGGACCAAGGTGCGAGCCTCAGGTGACGCCTCTCTGATATGCTCTTCTATGATGAGCGCATTACGTGAGGCCGTGGACGCCGGCCAGTGTCCAGGCAGTCAGTAGAAGGCGGTTGCCCCAACTCCCAAGTCCCAACGATGCTGAGCGCAACGCATGCGAAACCCTTGGCCTAGATATGTATGTAATGCAGGATCATGATGATGATGGTCATGCAGGTGCGTACCTGGCAGGGTCCCAATCTCGAGCTCCTCTTCAGCCGGATGGTCACCCGACCAGGCGCAGTTACCATTCCAACGTTCAACTACGCGCCAGGGGTTCTCAAGGACGTCATGAGCCTGATGGTTCGAAAATAGCCGGACATGAACCATCAGCGGCTTGGGTCGCGCTATGCACGGTGCGGGGTATATAAACCGCCCCGCATTCTGCATCCCGCGTCGACCGACGACGACCTGGTCCCCGGACAAGATGCTGCACTGGCCTGTCGTGCTGCTCTCCTCGGGTGTTCTTCTTGGTGTCCGTGCCCTTCCCCAAGGGCCTGTCACGAGCAGCGTCACCGCACCTTCCATTACAGTATCGACAGTGGTCGCCAGCCCCAGTGTACCCCTCTCGTCGTCTATCCCCTCCCAAGTGCCGCTCCCTCCCACCCAGGCATGGTGTCCCAGCAAAATCTTCTGTGCAGGCGAGGTAAGTGCCATAGACGTATGTGGCGTAGACATACAATGGAGCTGACTGCTTGATGTCACGATAGCTCCTCCAAACTGTGAACATCGCTGCACTTTATGCGGACCCTAAGACCTTCGTCGACAAGCCTACATCCAAGTCCTCGCAGGAAGTGCTCTCTGCCTTCCAGGCAATCACGAACGACACTGAGGGTAATATCGTTGACTTCGTCGATGATAACTTCCGTGGCGAGGGTCTTGAACTTGAGGCTGTCGCATTGTCAAGCTTCAATGCCGACCCGGCTTTCCTCAACAACGTCTCCGATCCTCTGGTTAAGGCCTTTTCGCAGACTGTCCATGGATTCTGGACCCAGCTCATCCGGCAGACGAACCAGTCTACACTATGCCCCGAGGGTACGGAGAGCGGTAGCTGCGAGAGTTCCTTGATACCTCTCAATCATACCTTTGTCGTTCCTGGTGGTCGCTTCCGTGAACAATGTCAGTCCGTTCCTGTTGTGTCGCGTCTTGCCTACTCACCAACTATACCACAGACTACTGGGACTCGTACTGGATCGTGCAAGGTCTCATCAAGTCTCAGCTTTACGACATCGTAAAGGACACTCTCGAGAACTTCATGGACGAATTGGAAAACTTCGGTTTCATCCCCAATGGCGGTCGCATCTATTGTACGTTCCACATGATCATGGCATCTTTCTATACCCCGCTGACATGACTACAGACCTTAACCGCTCCCAGCCGCCCCTGTTCATCCATGTGAGGCAGGTCTCATGCTGTTCTGAGTGACGTGGCTCATCACCCTTGACAGATGCTTTCTGATTATGTTGCCGCAAGCAATGACACCTCCGTTCTTGATCGGGGACTTCCTCTCGCTGAGGCCGAGCTCAAGTGGTGGGCGCAGAACCGTAGTCTCAACGTGACCAGCCCATTCACGAACAAGACTTATACCATGGCGCGTTACGCAGTCAACAATACCGCACCTCGTCCGGAGTCTTATCTCACTGGTTCGTCCTCTGAACGGTTCATGATGGGCAATGTGACCGACTCTTTCTAATACAGATTACCTGACGGCCAACGATCCGGCACTATCGACTCCTTTGACCGAGGACCAGCGCTCGAACCTCTACGCTGAGCTGGCGAGTGGTGCCGAGACTGGCTGGGACTACTCCTCCCGCTGGCTCAAAGATCCTCTGGCCGGCAGCGCGTCGGATCAAAATCCTAAGCTACGATCGCTGAACGTTCGTGGCACCCTCCCGATATGCCTCAACAGCATTCTGTGTATGTCCCCATATTCGTTGTACCTCTCCAACGAGCGCCTCTGACCTCCTGGACCTTGCAGACAAGGCTCATCTACTGCTCGCGGATCTTTATGAAACGAAGCAGACGAACTCGTCATCTGTCTCCACTCATCGGGCCACTGCCGAGGCTATTCGCGCTGGTATCCTTGACCTCTTCTGGGATCCGTCTAAGCTTGCCTTCTATGACTTCAATCTGACGTCGAACGCGCGGAGCACGGTGTTCAATGTTGCCACCTTCTATCCTCTTTGGAACGGCATTGTCCCCGACGAGCTGCTCTCTTCGAGCCAGAACGCCTTCGGCTTCTTCTCTTCGCTCAACATGGTCCTCAACCGGTACAACGGTACATATCCAGTCACATTCCTTGAGACGGGACTGCAATGGTGCGTCATGACTTATTCAGCTGCGACGCGTCGTCTTCAATGCTTTGACACGTGATCGCGACACAGGGACGCACCGAACTCCTGGCCGCCGCACCAGTACATCGCCCTTGAGGCCCTCCGCGCCCTACCTTCGAACGTCTCCTCGGGCGCGCTTCCTACTCCTAGTAGTGACCAGTCCACCTTCAGTCTCATCCCGGATGGCCAGCTTTTAGTGTCTGAGGATGCGCTCCCGAAGCAGAGTCTTATTGGCAACAACAATGCGAGCACGTCTGGTTCGTCCGCCGACATCAACAAGCTTGACGGCACGGTCTTCAACGGGGGCAACAAGACCGATGGCGAAGGGTGGGCAGCGACCCTCCAGCGCGAGCTCGCGAACCGGTACATCGCGAGCGCGCTCTGCAGTTGGCATGCGACCGGTGGAGAGATCCCCAATGTCCTCCCGAGGTTGTCTACACAAGAGCTCAACGTGACCCAGAGCGTCAACAACACCGGAAACGTGAGCCGACCATCCATTGAACCGATCTATGCAGACATGCTGACGCCTTTATGCCAACTGCTGTAGATGTTCGAGAAGTTCTCGATCTCGGACGTCGACTCCGCCGGTCGCGGCGGGGAGTACACCGTACAAGCTGGTTTCGGCTGGACGAACGGCGTGGTCCTTTGGGTCGCAAGCACCTACGGCAACGTCCTCGTTGCGCCGCAGTGCCCTGACCTTCTCGCGCAAGCCACGAGCACGACCACCGCTACTGGTGGCAGTAATGCCGCTTCGAGTGTCCGGGCTGCCCCCGCCATCACGATCGCTCTCGCTTTCGTCGCTGCGATCATCATGGCGTAGCGGCGGCACATCACATTGGATCAAAATTCAAAATGTACTAGACACGCAGGAAAAGTAGTCTTCTTGATGCGTGCTGTAATGCCACCTCGGCACCTCCATGAGCTGCGACTACGGATCATGCGAGATGTCTCAGAAACATACACACCAAGCTGCGTACATAATACAGTTGCTTGCGGCGTGCGCCTGTTGTATTGACCCGTGACGACGAGAGCTTCAATCCGCAGCGTGTGCGCGTCGACACTCAGTCGTTAACGTTTCAACGGTGATTGTAACGAACAGCTGCGACTGTAACTCCCGCGTGGCCGAGGGACTGGTCACTGCGTTCCTTGAGCAACGACGTGCGCTGCTTGCCGCTTTGCCTGCAGACGGCGACCCAACACCGCATCGCACACTGCTAACACCTAACACACGGCGCTGCTCCAACCTTCCCGCCAATGCCATGCCGCCTCGAGCCCGTCTTGGCTCCAATGGCCGCGCTTAATTCTTTACGGGCGCCATCAGGACGTATATGAGAAGCAATCTCGGGATACATAGCCAACAAGCACCTCCTACCTCTCGAGAGAATAACGTATGAGAATGTCGCTGACAACTTCGGCTCTCCTTCTCTCAGCAGCTGCGCTCGTGCACGCCCTCCCGCCCAGCGTACCGCTCCACCTAGACAAAGTGAGGCTTCCCGTTCCTATGTCATTACCGCGACGCGTTGCTCACTGACTTCGCTTCCGGCGACAGGGGTTCTGGTTCGGAGAGTTCGAAGTCGGGACGCAGACCTTCACTGTGAGCTCGAGCTTAAGGACGGCGGCAGGGACAGCTGACCAACTACCGCAGCTTCCAGTCGACACGGGCAGCTTCGCCATCCTCATCGAGCAGGGGAAGTATCTCCCTAGCGCCTCGGCGAAGCAGACGAACCTCAGCGAGTTCATCCAGTTCAATGGCGCCAGCGAAGACGGCACCGGGCCTGCGGAGGTGTGCAAAGTTTCTTCCTCTCAATCTCGAGTGCGCCCGTCTGCGCGGGCGGCCATGATCTAAGGCGCATGCATCAGGAACTCCCTGTCTTCGTTCTTGACGATGTCAAGTTCGCAGGGGTGACCGTGAGCAACTTTCTGGTGGGGAACATCACTAACGGGGATCCTCTACCCGGCGATGGGTACGTTTTCGATGGAAGGACGGGTCTCAGGTTTGTCACGAGATGCTGACGTTTTTGTGTTTGTCTGTGGACAGCGTGGCAGGGTTCAGTCCTCCCGCTTCTGACTTCAGCGGAGGTGACCCCACGACGTCGAGTGGACAAGGCCTCATCGAGACCCTCTGCGAGACTGGAGTTGGTGCGTACTGTTCGGCTCCTACTTGCGTACGACGGCTCGGGCTAATGCGAGCATGCTAGTCTCCCCGGGCCAGTTCGGTCTCACCTTCGGGACGGACGGAAATGGGTCCTTTATCTTCGGAGAGATGGGTACGTGGCTATTTGTCGACTACATGCAACATTCATCGGAATCATCTCGCGTGCAGACACCTCCAAGATAAGTGGCGAGGTGACCACTGTCCCAACCACAACTGTAAGTCTGCTCCCTCGTTCTCGAACGTAGTCGATGCTGAACTATCCATTAGAAGGACTCCTGGTCAGTCAACACCACCCGAACGGACTCTCCGCTCCTGGTCGTCGACGGCAAATCTTTTGGACAAATTCAGGCCACATGTAAGACTGCTCTGCCCCGTCTTTTCCCCGCTGTGATCTCACCGCACCCATACGTCAGTCGATAGCGGGTCCCCCAACATCATCGGGCCTCTAGATCAAGTCCGAACGATACTTGGGTCCATTGGCTACAATATCTCTGAACAGACGAACGATGGCATCACCGTAGCTCTGGTGCGCACGCGGCTCCTCTTGCTGAGGCATCAGCGAACGTACATACTTCTCACAACTTCTCAGGGAACGTACGACTGCTCGCGCACCCCGGCGCGCTTCGGGTTCAGCTTCCCCCCAAGCAGCACGGTACACTACATCGACGCCGGGGCAAACGTGCTCAACCGGACTGCGGACGGGAAGATCTGCACGGCGAATGTCTTGGGGACGTCGACTGTCGACTCGGCTGAGTGGTCCATAAGGCAGACCTGGTTCCAGGGCCGGTACGTCCAGCATGACTTGGACAACAACACCCTCTCCTTCGCAGATCTCGCGCCGTGAGGAAGACGCGAGTTCTTGTTTGACCGTGGCATACGATACTGCCCTGGGCATTTAGCGCATAATCATGGAAATGTAACCTGCCTAATGCTATGATATATCTCGAGAACGATTCCGCGCATATAGCCACGTTGCGAGTACGATAGCGCGAGGACCGACCGTGGTGACGTCGGTGCACCCAATTGGGCAGGTACGGTCGTCGTGTCAAAGCGCGAGCCAGGGCTGTCTCGATTGACATCCCCAGTATAAATGCCATCGCGGCGTGGGGCATCGCTCTCCCACTCTTGCCTTCGGACCACCACCTCCCTCGCTGGGCGACGGACGACGGACGACGGGCACCCGGGTACGCTCAAGACCTACGGATCCTCAGGCTAGGGTCGGTACGTCCTCGACTGCAATGGGGGACGCCCCTGCGCAGTCGAGTCGCCCCGAGGGGGTTATTGCCGTCCTGTTTCGTCGCTGCGTTGACTGTGTATAGAAGGCTAGAGCAAGACGCAGTGGCTATATGCGCCCGAAGAAGGTCAAAGCTCAAGCAAGGAGAGGCGGAAATGGGGACGTCGGTTTGCATAGTAGGTCGGCTCGTCTCCCCATGCTCGTCCTATCCGTCCATACTCTGACCATCTTCCTTTCCAGGCAGATACTGGTGTTGTTGGTAGCGTTCCAGGATTGTGATTGCATGTATCGTGTCGTAGCAGTGGTTGCGTTTGATCTGCTTTCTTTGCGACAGGGCAGCTCGACTACGCAATAAGTACCCGGACGACATCGACTCGACCGACAACATCGACTCGACCGACGACAACGGCCGTGGAAAGCGGGAGGGCCTGATCAACCCCCTGCCTGGGCGGAAGCAGCTTGCTGTTTCTCGCCAGCCTCGCGACGAGTCCAACTTCGTCGCGGGCCTCTGTACACTGGAGTGCGGAGGTAAAACTTTCCCTCCGGCCGGGGGGATCCTTCTTCGGAAGGGTCCTTTTTCTCTTTCATGACGTCTTTTGCCTCCGCTCGGCGGACGCAGAAGGCTCCATGGACGAGAAAAAGGACTCGCAGCAACTTCGTCGGTGGAGTCCTTGTTCGTAGTGTTGCGCCGAGGCGAGTTGGGACTCGGGCTCGACTCGACTCGTATGGAGAGTTCGAGAAGCTCGGGTATCGAGTTGGTCGAGGCGAGTTGGGCGAGTTGGAGCGAGGGAGCTCGATGACGTTATGTAAGCGATTACGATTGGCTGGTGGGGCGCGATTGCCTTACATGGGGCCCGCCCGGCGCCCTCTCTGCTTGCTAGCCTCCACCGTCTGCGACCTCGCGATGCAACGCGACGACCGCTCCGGGACGCGTATGATTGCATCAACACATTCGACGACATTCTATCTAATGAACTGCTTGTACTATTCTTCCACTAGCAGCAATAATATGCCACCATCTCGCAGAAGGGGAGCCCCCGGATTCCGGAAACTCATCATGTCGAACTCGACAGCCCGCCGTTGCGTATGTCCTTCGAGTGGGCCGTGCACCTGCGGAGCACGCCCATCCGACTTCTTCTTTGTGCATCCGAATGCTAATCCCACTCCTTCAATTGGCTCCACATCCACGTTCCCACCTGCAGCATTCCCAGCCCAGGCCACCCGGTATTACCCAGGTCCTGACCATCCCACAACACCACCACCGGTCCCCTTGCAGGTCACCACATCAATTGTGGTGAACTCGCCTTCGCGACAGAGGAAACGCCCTTCTGACTCGCACCCCGAGGGAGCAAGCGCGCCCAAGAGAAGCCGGCGATGCCGCGCTCGGAAAGCCTCCGCGCCGCTCACGTCCTCCGTAGTTGGTGTTGGCCCATCCGGAGTTGCACAACCCTTCACTCAAGGTACGCCGTATGACTGACTCTTTACCAGTATTTTCGCTTACTTGCTGCTTCAATGCAGCCCCAGAGAATGTCCCGCTACCGCCGCTTCGAATGCCGATCTCTTCGATGCCACTGGGAGATGAGGCAGACAGCTCGGACTCGGACTCGGACTGCGACGACCTCGACAATCTTCCTGCCTACGCATTCCATCCCGAGTCAGATCCTGAGGGCGACGACTGTAGTGCCGCGGCGATAGATGTGTGGTACTTCGCGCGCGCACTTGAGATGCGACCTGCACCCGAAGTCAGGCCTCGGCCGGAGGACGAACCAATTCTCACAACAAAGCCGAAGACCCCTTTCATAGGATGTAAGGCATGCAAAAAGTACGTCCATTTGTCCGCTCTTGGATATCTATGTACGCTGATCAGATTGAATAGGTGGAAGACATACAAGAACACAAAGGGAGGTGGTATAACCAGTACTTTCCGTAAGCATCTCAGGAACAATCACAGCGCCGTCTATCAAGAGGTCTGTCGGATGCTTCTCTCGCAAGGGAAGCTAAAGTGTTCGACGGCCACCGCGGCCACTTCCGAGTCAAACAGCTCGCAGACCCGCGATGATGTGCGACCACATGAGAAGTTCACGCATGAAGGCTTCCTGCTGCGGCTCATGCGGTGGATCGTTGCCGACGATCAGGTGTGTTACTGTGCTGCTGAGGGTTGGAACTTCATTGATACTCACGCTATTGTCTGACAGTCCATCAATGTTGTTGAATGTCCAGAATTTCAGGACCTCTTGTTGTACATCAGCCCGCACCTCGACGAGAAGGACCTTCCGCACCGCAAGAAGATTACGACAATGATTCAGGAGCAATGGGAGAAGGCACGCAAAGAGATCATCCGGGAGCTAAAGGTGAGCGCACACACTCATATGCGCGACAGCTGTTTGCATCCGATATCTAAAGACATCATTCAGGATTCACCTGGCCGTGTCTCGTATACATGTGACATCTGGTCCGATCAGGAGCTCGCCTCGTACCTTGCCCTAACCGCGCATCATACAAAGAAGGATGAACATGGCAATCTTGTCAATTGCAACCATCTTCTCGCCTTCCGCCGGATCGTCTCTCATGCGGGGAAGTCCGTGGCCGATGCAGTATACGACCTTCTAAAGGAATCCGACCTCTTGCACAAGGTATGAAACTACATGTTCGCCACAAATCCGGTGTCGGCATTGACTTCATTTGATGCTTCGTAGATTGGCATGTTCACCTGTGACAATGCACCGTCAAATGACAAGTTCATGGAGGAATTGGAGGCTCTGCTTGATCAGGAGCAGATCACCTTCGACCGGCATGGCAACAGGATTAGGTATGTGGCTTAGCTTACTACTTTTCGATTGCACTCAAACTAGTACTGACATTCCTGCCCACAAGGTGCTTCCCTCACGTCGTCAACATAGCGGTTCAGCACATTCTCGATGCCCTCAAGCAGAACCCTGTCGTGACATCCTCAACATCGGAGTCTTCTGGTTCTGATCCAGTGGGCAAGGTCCGCGATCTTGTGGCATATTGTCGACAATCCGATCGCCGGCGTATTGAGTTCCGAACAACTATTGAAGATGGTAACAAGGCGCAGCTCTGGAAGGATGAGGTCGGCAATCTCATCCAGCTGCCACTCCTGCAACTCCTCCGCGATTGTGAGACAAGATGGTCGTCGACATTCCTCATGATCAAGCGTGCACTGCACCTATATCCGATAAGCATTTGTCGACTAGTACGAAGTTATATGCCACTGAGTCCTTTGTCACATTACTGACACTTCATTCGTTAATGATAGGCCATTAAGACGTTTCTCTCGCATGTCTCACGGACTGACATCTCCCACACCCTCCTCCGTCCATCTGAATACGACGCACTAAAGGAGATATATCAAATACTGGAAATCCCACATGACGCCCAGCAGCTCCTGTCCTATGAGCGTACACCTTCGCTCACCATAGCCTTGCCAGCCTATGAGTTGCTCCTTGCTGGATGGCGTGAACTCCGCCAAGAGATCCCGCACATGGCCACATATATCAACACTGGCATTCAGAAAATTGAGGAGTACGTGAACCTCTCTCGACGCTCACGCATCCATGCATTAGCTATGGGTTAGTCCTATTCTGATGCTGTAACTTTACCGAGTCACTACTTACTGACCTCTCTCAAGCTCTGAACCCCGCCATTAAGCTCAGTTGGATGGAACAACACTGGTCCGCCTGGGAAGCTGCACAAGCTCGTGAATGGCTGCTCGATGCGGTATGCACAAGCCACAACATGCATCCTATTTTCCGTACTGATGATTTGTTCTATAGATGCAAGCATACCGCGCACACGAACGGCGGAGTCAGGCACGCCTCGCACAGCGATCATCTAGCCTTCCATCTGCACGCACCTCAGCATCCAAGACACAGGCACGTGGCCTCCGGAAGCTGTTCAACCACTGTAGCACCCACAGCACATCGCTTCGTCCCTATGCATCCGATTCCATGCTCGGCCTGCCCTCGAACTCCTCACCTTCCAGCTCCCAAGTCCCGACACAGCCCAGCTTTACTCACTCTGCATCCCCGGGCCAGTGCTCCTGCCCAGACCCTGTCGCTGACCCAAGCATGCTGTGGTGGGAAGAGCCTGAAGATGAAGATGTCCGTGCGCGGGACCGTGCAACAGTTGAAGGTGAGCTGGCGCGGTATATTGCTGAGGGGCTAATTGGAAGCATCGAGAGCGGGAATGACCTGCTGCGCTACTGGACAGTGAGTTCAAGTTTCTGAAGTCACAGCATCCCGCAGCTGACTTATCTTTCCTTCAGATCAATGAGAAGGTGTACCCGTATCTGTATCGCGTTCACAAGATCCTGGCAGAGTGATATATCATTTACTGTACATTAGAGCTAGGACGTGATGTATCACCGCCTCTAATTACAGAACCCCCCGATATATCACGCCCTCTCTACTAGAGATGCTTGTGCCCACCTACTGTGGACCCCAATCTGGCTGTGCGCTGCAGGCCATATGGATGATTCATCCCGCCCCCGCCCTCCTACCCAAAGCGGTGAGGAGCATATCTCCTAAAACCGGCACGGTTTCGCACTCCGCAAGTGTGCCTTGAATGCTGCATTCCACCAATTAGGCAGCTATCAATGTCCGGAAAGGTGCGGCTACGCGACCACGCCACGCCGCAAGAGAGCACCTATAAACGTCCTCCCATTGGCTGAACGCGTGGCCACGCGACCGCGCACTACTGTGGGGCGCCGCAAGAGAGCACCTATAAACGTCCTCCCATTGGCTGACCCGCATCACGGCGCTGTTTGGGAGCGCACAATCCCACCCCTTGCAGCCTGCGCGCGCAGCCGCGATCCCTTGGAATGCACACAGATGATAGAATAACATTTTCATATATAGTAGGGGCACAAAAGAAGGTACCAAACATGATGAAACCTGGCGCGACGTGGCAGCGCTGGGTCGTGCGGCTATGCGCGACCCTCGCGTGTAGCTACGCGACCCAGCGCCACCACGTCGCGCCACAGGAGAGCACCTGTAAACAAGCTCCTATTGGTCGAATATCAGAGTGTTGAAGAGGGTGCAGAAGCGGGGTTTAGGGCGCGGCGCGCGGACATGCTCGGGTGTGGTGTACAGGTCAGAGAGGATGGAGAAGCAGGGCGCGGACGTGCTCGGGTGTGGTGTACACAGGTCAGAGAGGATGGAGAAGCAGGGCGCGGCGCGCGGAGCGTGGACGTGCTCGGGTGTGGTGTACAGGTCAGAGAGGATGGAGAAGCAGCACGCGGACGTGCTCGGGTGTGGTGTACAGGTCAGAGAGGATGGAGAAGCAGGGCGCGGGAAGCAGGGCGCGGCGCGCGGCGCACGGACGTGCTCGGGTGTGGTGTACAGGTGACAGACGAGGAGGTGGCCGATGAATCTTGAACGCGGAATCTCGACAGGAGATAGGCGTGAAGTCGTCGTAATTCCTCAGGGCTTGACGACGTACGTACTTGAGACAGTATCTGTCAGTCGTAGACCGGGAGAAGCGGCGCGCGGACGTGCTCGGGTGTTGACGGTAGACGCTGGGGAGGACATGCAGTGCGAGTTGTTCTGGTCGCTCGACGATGATGTGCTCGCCGGCGGGATCCCAGCGGATCATGTGGTGGTTCTCTGGTCGCTTGAGCAGGCTTGAGTGGTGGTGAGTGGAGTGGGAAGACGCATAAAGACATGTACACATAAAGACATGTACGCATAAAGACATGTACGCATAGAGGTTTTTGAGGAAGGTTGCTTGATTGGACGAGTCACGCGCTTTGAGTGACCGGTTTTCGATGGCGCAGGCACAGAGAAGTCCGTGGTTCTCGGGGGAAGGGGCAGTAGATGACGACGGCGCAGGCACAGGCACAGGCACTGGAGCGGGAACAATTCATAGACAGAGGATGTATCGACAGCGTGGGTGTAGAACAGAACAGGAGGAGCAGGGCGCGGCCCGCAGCCGCAGCCGACCGAGCAACATGTGCTCACATTGGTCGGACCCTACAGGAAGGAGGTGCGGCAACGCACACGACTGATAGCACATGTACACATGAGTTCTGGGCGCGAGGGAATAACATATAACAATGAAAACTTACGGTGGTTGCCCATCCTTGCAGGCAGTGAGACGAAGTCTGAGGAGAGAACAAGCGCGCGAAGGCCGGTATGTATGCTGCTGGTGTACAAATACAGCCAAACTCCGGGCCGGTTTGGGCGCCTCTGAAGCGCAACACAAAGGTCGAGGAATAAGAAATACTCGACGACATTGCAGACGAGTCCAGTGCTTTAAGTACATGGTAAAGAAACTGCAGCATCCACCGCAGCATGTGTGGCCTCTCCTGGATGAACCATAGCATCCAGGTCGTCAGTCGTCGCCTCAAGTCCAAGACGAACCCACTGAGGCACATGCCGCCAAGACGCTGCACAGAAGTCGCGCATAGCTACACGGATGGTCGCCTGGCGACGTGCGTAAGCGTTAGCACCCTCAAGGTAGTCCGGGCAATCGGTATGGACCTTGCCAACAACTGCATGCCATTCTGCGGCGCGCCACGCATGGTACGCAATAGTCCGACGCATCTCTTCGAGCAAGAGCTCGACCTCTTCTGTCCAACGGGCAGCGCGAGCGCGTGCCTTGCACCACTCAATGCGTAACGCTATGTGATGTTATAAGTGATATGAGTGCGAGAACGTAAGAAAGCACTTACTTTCCTGCAGGCTCTCCTCCATGGCACCTTGGGTGCAGGTCTCAGTGTCGACACTGTGTGCAGATCGGGCCGCCTTCCAGATCCAAGAAAGGGTGCGCCTGCCCTCGCTCTCACCCTCCATGCCCTCGGTTACATGCCGGATATCAGCTGCGTGCAAGGGCGCAAAGTCGGCCTCCCAACCGGCTTTGCCAAGTGTGTTCGCCAAGGAGCGCAGCGCGGCATATGCTGCCCGGTAGCGTGCCGCATCTTCGTCGATCTTCACCTCAGCTTGCTTAATGATCGTCTGCGCCCGAGTATTTGCGCGCTGCCCACGTGCGAAGCGGTCCTTGAACTTATAGAGATGCGACCGCACCTCCAGATGAGCGCGGAGATCGGCGAGAGCATCGAAGGCTTGAGCGCGACGCAAGCGCCATTCCAGCTCCATCAGGTTGGGGGAGGCGGGTACGGTGGTCACGTTGGCAGATGGCAGAAGGAGGGGAATGTTGTAGGGCAGGGCAGCAGTGTCGTTGGCAGCTAGGAGACGTTGCCGTTGGATGGCGACGCCAGGCATGTACAGTTGCTGAATATCGATCCATGCGTCCACGCGGCGGTGGAGGGCATTCTGATGTTCTAGAGCCCTTGCGCGTTGGATGTCTGTAGCGTGGGCAGGGAGCGCAGAAGCCTCTTTTTTGATCCGTCGCCTGAAACATTACCATGAGCAAGCAAGATGGCAGAGAGATCGCGAAACGTACTGTGTGTCCTCAAGTTCGATTCCGGAAATGATCATGCCACTGGCTGAGCACTTGTCATGCATCAGCTCAGCCGTGCCTGCCTTCAGCGCAGCAGCATCCTCCTCCGCAAGTTGGCGTTTAATTGCGGCCTGGGTGATCGCTGACAATGTCATCGGCACAAGCGTCGTCGGTGATAATGAGATAGTACACACCCAGCCGCTTGAGCAGGAATGGGTTAGGTTGTGATCGATCAGCCTCCCAGGCCTCTACAGCCTGACGCCAGCGTGACATCGCTTCCGAGGGCAATGTTGAAGTAAATTGGTCAAACGCGGTGACTTGCTCGTTGCGTTCGACAACCGCCTTCTTGATGCGCTTCAGCAACGTCGCAGCTTATACCAATAATGTTAGTTATATTCTCAGAGTCGCGAGGAGACATGTGAACCGTATGTAAGTACTACGAGCAAAGAGTGGCAGTCTGCGTCGGCAAGGTGCGTAGTTGAGAAGGAGGTAGGGCGCGCGGTTCGAGACATGTACTGTGCGTGGTCAAGAATGCATAACGGCGGGATGGGGAACGGCAAACGGTGACAAAGACATGGGGTAGCGGAAAACAGGAAGATTCTCCCTAGAAGAGGCAGCAAAACAACTTACGGAGGAAGCAGACTTTGAGCCAGTTATGATGGGAGAAAATGTCGTCAAGGGTGTCGCGCCTGGACCCCGGGCCCATCTCGCGCGTGCTGGCGGCGGCAGCGTTGAGGCGCGCCCAGATACGCTCGATGCCCTCCCCATCGTCACGAGCGCAGAAGGGAATGTAGCGAAGGTTGTATATCGCGCGACATGCCTCGCGGTGGGCATTGATATGGAACTTGGGGATGGCCCATTCGAGGTTGTGGTCGAGGATGAAGCCGTACTTGGAAAAGCGCGATGGGAGGTTGCGATCGAAGTGACATGCGATATCGTAGGACGCGAGGATGTCAATCGGAGCATTCTGCTGGAGGGATGAATGGAGGAGGTAGTCGACGTTGACATATCTACACAATGGTGAGCTATCGATCTGGCAGATTGAGCTGGGGGTACGTACCGTTCACCCTTCTGGAGGTCGCCGGTCGAACAGGGGCGCTTGACTTCGTGGCGTGCGCAGTCAACGCTGGCCACCCCGGAGGCAGCCAAGCCCACGGCACCCTTGAGAGTCGCGAGCTTGACGGCGTCATGATTATTGCAGTGATCTGAGATGTCGGGCTCGAGTGTGCCGTAGGTGTTGATGTGGTTCTTGTATGCCTGCTCTTCTACTATATACGCCGCGCCGTTGTTGAGGCTGGGATCATCATCGTCTGAAGAAACCTTCTTCCGCTTGAGGCGAAAGTTGGCATCAATGGCAAGGAACAGCCGCTGCAACCACCTGCGCGTATATCAGTACAAGCAACGTCGGACTGATATGAACAAACATACCTCTTGCTCTCGGGCGCATCGACAGGTGTGTTCTTGCCGGGCTGAGGGCACGCCGGGCACTCGACGGCGCAGGCACCGGGCGCGGTGCCAGCAGTGCCATCTGGGTCGTTTCCTCGGCCCGCACGCTTCATCATTTTGAGGTGGCGCCACTCGCGCGCCATGGCTAAGAAAGATGGGTACCGATCCTGTGAAGACATAGTTAGATCGGTGCAGGCTTGTACTACAGAGGACGTACCTTCGGAGCATTGACATTCGTATTGTCTGTGCGGCGCGCTAGGGTACTGTAGAACTCGAAAGCCGACAGCTTGGATTGCACCGAGAGGAGCTGGAAGGTCTCGAGGACCCGGAACGTTGCCGCTGTCTTGGGAGAGACCGAGGTTGCGGGATACCAGCGCGCACGGAGGAGCTGCAGGTGGTGTGGAACAGCACTCTCGCACCCGCAATAGCGGACGGTGAGCTCGTGTATCCCGTTGAGGTCGATCAACACGAAATCGTCGCCCCAGGGGATTCTAGGGTTCATGCATGCCTGGCCTGGGGAGTGCCCGAGTTGAACGACAAGGCCTAGCGACTTCAATGTGACACGCGTGAAGTGGTCATCATCCCAGCGCTGGCGACAAAATAGTGTGAGCATTATTTAATGGTATGCCAGGAGAGAGACGTACACGGAGCCGGTGCAGGGGATGACAGAGATGCGCCGCCAACGTACATTGCCGACAATGCAGACTCACATCATGGCAGTCCTCGCAGCGGTAGAGCGCCTCCTTCGCACCGCAGGAACAGTCTCGATCGATGTAGTCGCCTCGACCTTCAAGACGGAGGAGTTCCGCGAGAAAGCTGTCCACTTCAGTGGACCACTGGCGAATGGGGCGGTCCTGCAGAGGTCGTCAGTGAGGTAGGCTCGTATTCAAACCGAACGAGGAGACATACCCCTGCAGTACGTTTCCGCGGTGCTGGGTCGTCCTCGATCTGTTCGAGCTGATAGTAGAGGTAGTCGACGTCGAGAGGGGCGGATGGTAGTTCATAGACAGAGGATGTATCGGTGTAGAGAGATGGGAGAGAGGGAGGGACCGACGACGAGCGTTGTTGCTTCTTGTGAGGAGAGGCAGGAAGTTCGAGGTACGAAGTCCGCGCACTTGCACAGTTTGTACGGTGGCCCCAGTCGGTGTGCGCGTGTTTCTCGGTGGGGGTATGAGCTCCTGAAGGGCTGTCGTCGTCAGACTCGGAGACATCGTAATGAGAGACACGGTGGCCTGCACGTCGGCGCTTCATGAGCGAGCGGAGGGCTGAGAGCCACCGCGGAGCCATGGTGGAGGATATGAGACTGGGGCCCTCTGGTCGCCTCCTCGTACGATCGCTTTATCCTGAGGGTCCCCATCTTGGACAACGTGACGGACAACGAGCGGATACAACGCTCATCTCCTTTGGACTGGGAGACGGGTACAAGGAGGTCCTGTTCGACAGGCCGTGAAGTATCGGAGGGCCCTCCTGCGGATCTCTTTCTGAACCTGCACCAATGACCGTGGACCCCGAGGAATACTCTCACCTGCTGCCTTGTCGGCTTAGACATGACCGGTTGACCGTCCGCGTCCAGTATGGCCAGAGTAGTTGGTGTGTTGTTGTAGAAATTGCAGGAACGGGAGGAGAAAGCAGGACAGAGACATGCCTGGAGACATGCCTGTTGACATTGACATTGCGGATCCACAAGGCGAGGTCGATCGGAGCCAAGACATGGCCAATGAGAGCACGTTTAAAGGTGTGTGTGCCCACGCCAACCCGGAAGCGCGTAAATCCGAAGACGCCGGTGCATCCAGGTAACTGGCCAATGGGAGCGCGTTTAAAGGTGCGCCTTAGAACATAGACGTACTTGAACACAGAGTAGAGCTTGTTCATGTACATTCCATGGCTTATGGCTAATGGGGTGATATAATGTAATGTAATTCCAATCATATGTGGGTGTTTTTGAGGAGCTATGTGCAGGTTGGTTGTTAACATGTAGCGGTGGGGTCCAGGAGGTCGAGTAACGCATACTTTCGACATGGGATGTATGCAGACATTTCGTAGATGTTTGGTCTAGGTCGCGCACTATCACACTGATTATTAGAGGACATATCAATGTATTACTGATGTCTTCAACGCGAAAACGCCATGATACCCTCTATCAAGACCTGCCAAGGCATCTTTCCAGAACGAAGGAATCCCTTGTATACATCTACCCCACGCTGTCGATACTCCCACTCCTCCACAAGCATCCATACTATCTTGGCACCCCAGAGTAGTCCTATATGCTCGTCCTCCGACCGAGAATCCTCATCTGAAGAGTCTCGGAGGCTCCTCCAACCGTCCACCCTCGCTGCAATTTCGGTCTGCACCTCGATCTCCAACTCCTCCAGCGACGTGTGTACCCAACGATTGCGGCGATCCTGGGCAGCTGCGAGTAGCGCACGACATTGGAAAGCCCCCAGGACAGCCCTCCGTACAGGTGCCGCAGTGTTGTCCCAAAGTTTCACGGACGTGCAGCCCAAGGGATCTTGGTCTGGACGCACGAAGCGGTACGAGGGCGACCACAACCCAAGAAGAGGGCCGGGCCCGGACACGCACAAGGAGGCGTGCGCAAACTTGTGTGCCCAATCAAAGAGGTCGTCGGGAATGTCATCGAGAGCCGCTATCAACTCAGCGTGTTCAGGCTCGGCAGGGGAACTTGGCGCGAAGGGATCGAACATCTCGAGAGTGTGGAAAGAGTCGGTGGATAGGTGGAAGGGGGAGTCTGGCGACAGCTCGCCCATCGTATGAACGACAGCTGCATCGCGTTGACCCTCTTCTGAGTCGTTCGAAGTTGGTCCACCGTCGACGGTGTGGTTTCTTTGGGTGCGCCTGCGGTTGGCCTCCGCCTTCGTCCGCTTTCCCCTATGTGCCTAGTCAGCATAATTCTGAAACCCCGGGCTCCAATGAATGTATACTTTTCTGATTGACGGTACACTTTGGCTTGCTCGCGCTTGGCAGCTTGTTTCTCGGCATATGTGAAGAACTTAGCGGCACGCCCCATGGTGGAGGTGGAGAACGAAGTGCACTCCAGGCACGCTCGAAGCTTTGCGCGAGGAATCTTATCTACTTATTGATGGGTGACCATGTATGGAAGGACTATGACTGGGACACGCCATATGACATAAACGTTCGGCCACACTCTGGCCAAAGACGAAGGTACACGTTGAGTGCAGTAGACGAGGCACTGCACGAGGGACCAGGTAGCGGAGCGATCAACCCCCTTGGCATTGTCGAGCGAGACGGGGTGTACACATGGTGGACAAGAGATCTGGGTTTGGTATATTTCTACACAGAGATGCAATGCACAAGGAGACGAAAGTACCACGAGGAGACGAAAGCCTAGGAAAGTACAAGATGCCAACGTGGAGATACACACCGATTACGCCGTGACCACCCTAACAATGCCCTCAGCCATCGCAGTCATGAACGCAGCGAGTGCCTGATCACGCGAAGTGAAGCCGCCGCTACCAGTGCCACCACTGACGCGAGAGACAGCGTCGGTCATCATGGTGCTGAAGAGTGTGTGAGTTAACAAGGCAGGTACTCGCGAAGACATGTAAATCTTACCTGGAGTCGAACACGCCAACTCGACGACCACGCGTCACAATGTACCAATGTGCCGCGCCGCTGTCATTCGCGATGTACGGGGTGATCGGGCCCGGAACCCCACCAAAGAACGACCCAGGCGTGTGGCGATACGTGTGAGCAGCACCGACACCAGCATGGGCAGCTGGACCGGGGAGCACCTCGGGGACGTGCTCGGGTGTGGTGTACGGGGACGCAGGGATGGTCGGGATGGACGAGAACTCTGTGACCATGTCTTCAGCGGACTCGGTCAACGAGTCTGCCATGGGGCTTGTGGAGAGAGGTCGCGTGCGATTCCCACCATCAGCGGAAGCCTGTGCAGTGGACGACAAGGGAGAGTCTGTGATGACAGGTGGGAGATGCTCAGCAAGGAAGGACGAGCCAGGAGACAGGTCATCCCAGACATCGCTGGACGACTCACTGCCAGAGTCAGAAGGCACGTGCATGTGGACGCTGCCCCGGCCTAGACCGATATTATGTCAGCAGCACATACGCGCCCACGCAGACCTTGGCGACATCGAACTTACCGGACACCACCCAGCGAAGACACTGAAGGCAAGGGTTGGTGATCTCCTCGTTGTGCTCCACTGCATGCTCATTCAGTTCTCATAAATTCCTGAATATCAATAGGATGTCCGACTCACGCTCGTACTGGTCGAAGAGCCTTATCAACATGGTCAGCAATTCCCCCGCGGTAAAGCGCGGCAACGTGGAGGTCCCCTCCACGTTGCCGGGCTCGTTGGTGCGGTCCATAGACATGCTGAGGAGGGATGGACGAGGAGGACAGAGAGAGGAAGGATGGAAGGATGATGAACGGTACGTCCAATCGCCCCAGATATATATGGCCTGCTGCTGGTTGTTTGTTTGCAGTCTTCGCCCGCCGATCCGCACTTCTGTGGAAGCAGCCCACCTACCAAACGAGGAGCCCACCAAGCATGCAGGCAGGCAGCCAGTACGTCCCCATCCATCCACCTCCCCCGACGTGCCAGCTCATCTCCCACCCCCGAGACACCTGCGTATCCCCTTCCGCCGCTTCACGCGCACCCCTCCCCAAGGAAATCACGAGACTCTCTACCAGCTCATGGCTCCTTCAGGATGGACGGCTCAAGACCAGCAGGAGTGGCTCCAGGACCGGAACGATAGCGCGATTGAAGCTCGTACTCAGGGGAAATACAGCGCGTGGTTGATCACGCTCTTCCACGACTGGTTCCTCCGCTGGCCCGAGAGAGAGAAACTCCTGGGACCTGACGTGGATGTACTTACACCAGAACAGGAAGCGCAGCTCGCTGCTGCGATCAAACGTAGGCAGGAGGTAAGTTGGCTGATATATCACCATGTCATCTACTCATTAAGCATTGCCGCTCTTGCGGTCCTCTAGCAACTTAGAAATTGGTTTCACAATAACAGACACAAACGGTTTAGCAAAAACGCGACCGGTGGTGCGGAGGCCCATGTCTCTAGCCATGCAGGTCCTTCCACCCGCGCGATCCGGGCCAAACTAACCACAGGTAAGGCAACACGCGCTCCCCAGCCGCGGGAGGTGTTCTGTCGCATGTTCTATGACGATGAGAAGAAGCAAGTTGTTGCGGAGGAGCTTGCTGCCGAGCGCGAGCTCCTCGGACGGACGCTTACCAAGTCGGAGTCAATGAGGATTTCGCGTGGCCGCATCGATGCCTTGTTCCAGGAGGCGTCGCAGGATGTCAAGGAACAAATCCAAGTTAGGGTGGCTGAGGTGAAGGCCGCAAGGCAAGCGACACCCCCACCAGAAGATCCGAAGCGGGAGCGCACACCTCAAGAGTACCAAAAGTAAGTACCTTGGCTCGATCAACACCGGTCCATGCACTGATCAGGTTCGTCTAGTGCAATAGATGGAGCGCCAAAGACGATTACGGATCTCTTATCCCCGGTCGCCCTCGAGACTGGCTGGTGCTTTACTGTCATGGGTGCGGGCCCCAGCCCTCGACATGGCGGCGCCATCAAGACCTTTGCGTACGTGATACTCGCCTGTGTCTGCTGTCTATGTCCGAGGCTTATGCCTTGTTAGGGTGCACTTCGGGACGAACGCCACCGGACATATGCTTGACGAAGCCACCCAGAACTACCGGGAGAAGTACGTGCAGCCCCTTGTGCACTTCGTGAAGGGGGTCTATCGTGAGTTTGTCTAGTTATCTTCACAATGCATGAACTGAATCGCATGCCCCTCAGCTCGAGATGTTCGTGCGAAGCGAGCACTGCCGGCGTCCACCTATGAAGACGCGGATGAGATGATGATGCTCATCCCTCCGCGTCAAGAGCCACCTCGATCCAATCCTATCCCTCCTAGCGCCTCAGCACTCACCGTCCCAACGCCCTCTGCAAGCACCCAGCCTGCCCCCACCCATGTTCCACCCCTCGCTGCACCGGCACTACCTCCAGTGCCTCCCTCGAGCTTGTCTGAGAATGCCACTGGTCAGGACATGGCGTCGCAAGGGGTTCTCGGGGATCCGGTGAACATGTCCATGAGCTTTGGCTCGGACTGGTCTATACACATGAACGGGGACGGCACGGGCCAGAACATGTTCAACATGGACGGCGAGATGATGGACATGGGCGAGTGGCACACCACTGCGTTTGCGAGCATGACCAATGCGACGCACTCGATGCCAGTCCCTCCCATCCCAATCCCTCCTCTGACACAAGACCCCCTTGACCTCAACGTTCCCTTACCATCTACATACTCCTTGATGTCAGCCTCTGTGGCACCCCCGCCTGCACCTGCGCCGTCGTCGTCCACCGCTCCTGCGCCGTCGTCGTCCACCGCTCCCACGCCGTCGTCGTCCACCACTCCCTCGCCGTCGTCATCCACTGCGCCTGCGACGTCGTCATCCACTGCGCCTGCGACGTCGTCATCCACTGCGCCTGCGACGTCGTCATCCATCCCGCCTGCGACGTCGTCATCCACCGCGCTCGCGCCGTCGTCATCCACCATCACTGCGCCTGCGACGTCGTCATCCATCGCGCCAGCGCCTGTACCTGCGCCGTCGTCATCCACCGCGCTTGCGCCGTCGTCATCCACCGCGCCCGCTGATAGGGTAGCTGCGTCTCTGAGGGGAAAATCCCAACAAAAACCACAACAAACCTGAAAGGTTACGAGTTGGATAGTCGATTCCCGGGTCGAAGCTGGGTGACCGTGGTCGCACGAGTAGGGCCTATCTGCGAAGTCGAGGAAGAGGCAGCGCGAAGCTGCGAAGCCGTGGACGAACTGAGAGGGGAAGGTGTGGGGACACGTCGAGGCGAAGGCTCACGGTCGAGGCGGGGCGTTTCGGAATGGACTCGGAAATGGCGCAATCCGGGGAGCGCGCTTCGGCGTATCGGGCGAAGCAGTAAGCCGGTGGGGCGTTGGGGAAGTAAACTCGCTCGCGGGAGGGCGCGTCGAAGGAAGAAGGGGACGAGGAAGGGAGTGTATAAGTGGCGGACGAGGGAGGAGAGGGACTAAACTGGTGCACTCTCGGTGAGTGGTCGGATTCTCGTGCTCGATAGCACAGGAGCTACTTCGCTCCTAGACTGGCGGTCTTCTCTTCGCTGGTGCGGGATACTTGCTTCGAAACACGGCGGCGACTCGATAGTCGGGATTAGCGAACTCAGGCCCCTCGTGGGCTACTCTCTTGCGAAGCGAGCGAACTCTTGCTCGGTCGACACTACGGCGAGTCGACTGCTGAACTTACGGCCTCCCAGCGAAGGCGAACCGGCGCCAAAGTCGAGATGGTGACGGAGAGGGGGAGAGATTCTCTGATTAGCGCTGACACAGCGAAGTCATTACAAAGAGTGTTGGGTAAGAAGATAGATAAGTATAGTAGTAGCCTGCTCCCACGACTGGGGAACGCATCGAAGGCGAAACGAGGGCGAAGCGTGGTCGAAGCTGCATGGATGGGTTCGACTACGGGCGCAGAAAGCTCGGTGACTCATCATCCCCTCCCCACTGAAATCTGGACTGTCCTCAGTCCTCGACGCATGCTGTTGATGGGGGCGATAATTGATAGGACCGTGATGGAGCAAGATCGAAAGGAGGGGGGGGGGGTCGCGCGAATATAAACGCGACCGGGCTCGCTTCGCTCGCCCTGTCACCTCCGTTCTAAATGTCTGCGCGCCCTCCCCCTATAGTTCGCCTTATGCCCGACCTCCACCAAGACATCGACCGCCTCGTCGCCGAGCTGATTCCCCAGGCCACCACGCAGCTTGTCGAGGCGGTCAATGAATTAGAGGCCTTGTGTAGCGACGTCGCGACTGACAACGGCTATGTGGCTTCGGGATACGCCAAGGTTGGGGACTGTGCAGTGAGTTCGCGTAGCGGCCCAATAGTAGCGTCCTAGCTGACCGGTCGTAGGCGACCCTACTCGCTTTCTCCATGGGGCACGGAACCTCAGCGATGATGGCTACCCTCCGTGAACAGTCGAACCGTAGCCTCGACATCCTCAAGGAGTGGCCCCACGACGGCGAACGCTTCCCATCGGAGCTCGCCGCGCCCATCGACCGTTTCCGCCGCGAGTTCGAACGACGAGCCCTGCAGGCGCATGCGGCTCGCCAACGCGCGGACCTATCGCTTCTGACTCGCATTTCTCGGGTCGCCAACGAAGCCGCCATCGTCGACGTCGATCTTCTCCTGCGTATCCGGGGGCTCATCTACGAAGTCGAGGATGCCATGGACAAAGTCGACGCCGAGATCCAATCGACTCTAGAGGCCCCGGGGGGGCGCACCTACGTCCTTCCTCGCCGGGACGGTTGAGGGTTCGCGATTGCTTCGCTTCCAGATCGGCAGCTTCGCTCCTTCGACGTCCCAGTCATGAAGGTCGTGGCGGTGCCGAGCGCGGGTGGGATAGAGGCCAGTAACGGAGCGCTGAAAGAGGTGGCTAGAGTAGGAAGGGGGATGTCTAGGTTGCGCCAATAGAGTTCGGCATTTGTTGAGATAGAAGCCGCCTGCCAGGGCCGGGTCTTGATCGCCGTAGAGAAGCTGATGCATGCGGTCCCGGGCGACTCTGATAATCTTAAACTGTGCAGGAAGGTGAGTCTTGGTCTCCCTCGCCTTCCCTTCCCCCTTCTTCTTGCTTTCCTCCACTCTCTGCTCGCCCCCTGCTCCTCGATGTCTTCCTCCGCCACCAAGCCCCTTCCGACTGGGAGCTCGCCTCCGTCCGACCCCTTGGTTCGCGCCGCCAACTTGCTGTCGACCGCTCCGCCGGTTTCGCCCTCCCATCCGGCCGCTGAGGATCGCGACGCCGAGGGAGACGCGGTCCTGTCTGATGCTCTTCCCCCCGACCCCGTCGAGCTGGACGACTTCGTCGCGGCATTCCTCCTCGAGATGCACCCGCTGGACGACCAGGCGTATCAGGCGCGAGCGCGCAGTTTCTTGTCAATCCTGGTACGCTTCGCAGCTTCGCCGGTTTGTATGCTCGCCTTGCTGACACCTTCCCCAGCGCGAAGAGAACGGGCGCAAACCCTGCCCTGACGTCGCCTTCTTCGATCTCTACGCCCACTTCGCCTCTGCGGCGTCCTCGCGCACCGCCACCGACTTTTTCTTCGACTACCTGGAGGTCTCGCGTGCGGTAAGACTCGAAGGCCTGCAAAGCGAGCTGGAGAGCGCCACGATGCAAGTCGACTTGGAAACCCAGATGTGCCAGCGGCTCTCTGCGGAGTACGGCGCTGGTGTCCTCTCCGCTCGGGACTTCGCGGCGATGATGGCGAAGTACCGCGGGTCGCTCGTCCGCTGCGAGGCCGAGGTGAAGGACCTCACCGCGCTCTTACCTCGCGCGGAGCTCACCGGTAAGTGCTCTACTTCGCCTCGCCCTGCCGATCATCGCCTTGCTCACTGACTTGTCCTAGCCGCCTCTGCTGCCAAGGC